>NC_064807.1:29523008-29591289 GCF_023721935.1 Panthera uncia
AAAAAAAAAAAAAAAAAAAAAAAAAAAAAACGAAAAAAAAAAAAAAATTAAAAAAAAAAAAAAAAGATAAACACCAAAGGAAGGATAGCATCAGAGGTATTACTGGTGATGTCACACATCTCGATTCCATGTACCCTCCTGGTAATCCGACTTACCTTTACGCTTTACACTGCAGTACAAAAAGTTAACTATTAAGACTCTCAGAGGCTGCTCAGCAGGAATGTAATGACTGTCACCAGCTCACCTGCTGAAGGTCTCCAGTAGAGACACTGATGATAAGAGTTGGTATAATCATGAAGCAGGCATTGTAGAAAAGCACTCCATATTTGCCTAACTCCTACAAAAACAAAGAAAACACTGAATTTTAGAAACACAAAGCATCAAATTTCGAAGGCATTTATATAACTATGTATTTATGCAGAGTTAAAAATCTATTCTGACCAACTCTGTATTGGAATATTTTCAGTAAATTCCTAATGTAAAATGCTTCACCTCAAGCATATCATGATAGCAAAACATTTCTTTTAAACAAAAATGGCAGATAAAATGGATGAATATGGATGGACTCTGAGGCCCACCCATCTCTCACATTCTAATTGTTTTTTTTTTATCATTTTGTCTGCAAAATGAGAAATCTGGAACAAAATTAAGAACATTTAAAATGTTAATATAAACAGAACTCCTTAAAAACATCTGCTCTTTCTGGTAAGGAACAGCAGTGTTAAAATACAAGGTATCTCATTTTCTAATCTTGCATAAATTTACTTTTCATTAAAGTGGCTTCACTACTTCTCTACCATTTTTCATAAAGGGTGACATACTGTGACCCTCAAAAGGCAAAAAACCTGTTTTTGTAAAACTGCCACCAGTAAAAAAACAAAGGGCCCTGCAGAAAAAAACAGTGCAGATAAAAAGCAGCTCACAGAAATGAGTCTGTCCATCAAAGCAAACTGCCTCACTCAACACAAAGAACTTGGAACAAAGCAACATATGCCTGGCTCATCCTCCAGAGCTTCCGGAACAGCTGGGGTGGGGTAAGCACTGTCCCCCCACCCCCACAGACGTGGAGGCGGCCACATGCAAGAAACGCCCATCTGCCCACCAGTCTCTGGGGAGACCGCTCAGTTACTGACCAGGAGAGGCAGTTCCTGCTGGGCAAGACTTTACAAATGATCCATTCCACAGATGATGAAACTGAGGTTTGGAGAAGTTTAAGGGTCCAAGTCACAACAACCAGTAAGCAGCATAACTTTTATATGTAACCCATACCTTCAGACTCTCAAACTGGAGTGGCTCTCAGAATACCCCTGACTTTGCCTTGGTCACTGATGAGGATAGCAAAAAAACACCTTTTAATTTTAATCTGCCTCTCAAAATAATCTCTTTATATATTCTGACTTTGCATCTAAAATAGTGTCTTATTTTCAACCAAAACTTTGTAAGGTAAGGGATAACAAGAACCCATACAAACAAGATAACTGAAAAGAAATTAGTGACCTATAAAGCATATCATGTAAATTAAATTATGTGCCAACTTTACAAATCCATTTTATTTTTTCATGTAATTTCAGGGGCCAGAGGACAAAGCCTAAAAATCAAAGGAGTGAAGATCTGGTACCTTTGGGTCCATTTTCTGTTTGGTATAAACTCCATTTGCTGCTGTGAAGATATCATTCAGGAATACAAAAATATAGCCTTCCAAGTTAAAGGCAAGGTCAGAACTGGGAGGGAGAACACAAAAGGATGATTATTCAGAAACTCACAACTTGGCCTTCAAGCCTGCCTGTTTTATCTTGCCCTAATCAAATCCACTTGTGATGCTAGTAACCACCTTCTTTTCCTCTGGCATATTTCCCCCCTGTGGTTAATTCCTCTGCTTTGCCTCCAGACAAAACAAAACCAGGCCATCAGGTGGCTTCAATTTAATCATGAATGGCTTAAAACCAGAGCAACATTAACCACCTTCCTTTAACTGCAAAGCCCTTTCTTTCGCCAACTGATCAAATGGCCAACTAATCAAATGGCGTAATAATCGGTGAGCTCTGCTTTTCTGAGGGGAATGATTTGTCCAACCCACCCAGTGGCTTTGCTTATTGTAATAAACAGGGCCATCTCCAGGGGAGATGCCCTGTGGGGACAGCTGGGCAGTGACTGGGGCAAGAGAGGTCGAAAGAGGAACTGACACCTCCATCTGGTGTCCCGCCGGTCACATCATCCACCAGCACGCCCCCACCCTGTTTGTCAAAAAGGCAAGGCAGCGATCCATTCCTTCTCTGCAATTCCTCTAAGGCTACCTTCTCCTCATTCTTTTGAACATCTTCTTTTCTACTTCCATTTTATATAAATAATACTGGTATAAAAATGTTCGGGGGCACACGGCACAGGGAGAGAAAGAACAGCTGAGCCATGATATGAGTTACCTACTACGCTTGATCCTACAGACAGTGCCAGACCCATGTCATAATTCATAAATACATATCATCAAGGAGGTTTCCTCTACCCTCTTAGGTTCAGTGACTGGAGCCTGCAAATTTAACTGACAGTAGCTTAACAAGAAAAAAGGAATACAACTTTTATAAAACATTTCACATGTATAGGAGTTCACAAAAAAGAAATGAATCTCAAATAAGTGGTTAGACTCTGCGGCTTATATATCATTTTAACAAAAAAAGACATTTGGATTCCAAGGAACAAATAAATTATGGAGAAAGGACTAGGAAATGCATGGGGGAAACCAATGGAAGATAAGTGTTACTGTAGTAAGGTTTATCTACACAGACTCATCTCGGTGCAGGTCCTCTGTCTCCAGTGAGACCTGCTCTCCTACTCCTGGTGCAGGAGAAGGGGGGCACATTCACAAAGGGAAATTTATGGTCTGCTTTTAGGCAGGAAAGGGGAAGATCGAGAACTCTTCCTACATCTGTTGGTTCTCAATTGCCTTCAGCTCAAAATAATGTTTGTGTCCAAGTGGCATATTTTAGAATGGCATATCCTGATCTCCTGCAACATAAAAATTTGTTTTAAAGAAAGATCATTTCTAACCAAAGAAAAAGAAATAGAGAGGCAAAAGTTGTGTCAAAATCTGAATGCAAACTAAACCAGATTTGCTTGAGGCTTCTGCTGGCATTATTAACTACAAATATATTTGTGAGAATGTAAATTAACTTTAGATCATCATAAATCAGAATTCTCTGGCTCAATCACACAAAAAATAAAATCTCTTAA
Organism: Panthera uncia; assembly: GCF_023721935.1. Lineage (NCBI taxonomy): Eukaryota > Metazoa > Chordata > Mammalia > Carnivora > Felidae > Panthera > Panthera uncia. Next base: position 29,526,234 of record NC_064807.1, read on the forward strand.
AATAAGGGTCTTCCAAATCTCATCCCTACCCACATTTGGCTCCATGTTAAGAAGCGTCTGCTGTTCCGCAAAATGGCAAAGAGTCCAATGGATAAAAGAGCCAGGTTTCTAGGGGAGTGGAAAGGTGTTGCTCACTTCCTAGGAGAGCCCGAGGGAAATTCCCAGAGTTCTCAGATCTGCTCCGGGGGCCTCAAGTTTCCTAGCACCACTTGTTTAGGCCACTGGTAAAAGCACAGAAATTTGAAAAGAATTCATTTGCTTTAATAAATGAGAGCAAATTCATGGTTAACCCTTTAGTTGTCCTTTATGGCTGTTTACAGACATGATATTTTAACTTTATCTGGCCATGTAACTTGCTTCAGCAAACAAAATGTAAGAGGAAGTAATGCATGGCATTTCCAGGAAAAAGCTTGAAGAGCTGGGGCACGATTCCCCACATGCCCTTTTCCCTCCCTTTGAGGCAGGGGTTCCATCAGCTTGGGTCCCTGAGTAGCTACAATGAGCTGAGCACCCTCAGAGCGTTAACTAATGTTGGTCTGAGTAAGTAGTGTGAGCAGAATATACTTGGTATGTTAATGTGGGAGCTGTTTGTTACAGCAGCATAAACTGGCTCATCTGAGTAAATCAGCTCTACAGTTATCTGCATTTAGACGAGGTGATTTGAATGAGCAGAGAGAAGGTTGGGGGTCACAGCTAGCCTGCAGCTAAGAACTGTGCTTGTCACCCACCTAGATAGTATCCATTCTGTGGGTGCTGAGGATGGGAAAGTTTGAGAAGTACTGTTCCAAGCTGGCTCTTGGGGGAAAGTTAGATGTTTTGGGAACACTACCCTTTGAGCTCATTAGAATATCACATGTGCTAATTATGAGCTGAATTTCTATTCACTGGGTCTGGAAATACGCCTCTGTATACACAGCATCTGAAGCACCATTCCTCACGAAAGCCTTACAGACATTTTTATAAACCATTTTTGTAAAAGTATACAATTGACTCTGAGTAGTTTCCAAATCAAGCTCTAAGAAACTTACAAAAAAGAGGCTGCCCAGGGGACACCTCAAAGCGCTGTGGGAGGAGGGCACTTTCAACAGAGCACCTCCCTCTTTTAGCTACTTTGCTCCTATGATTATCTTGGAACAAAATCTTCATGACTACAACAGGCTCTAAGTTCTGCTGTTTATTTATTTTTTTTTTTCAACGTTTTTTATTTATTTTGGGGACAGAGAGAAACAGAGCATGAACGGGGGAGGGGCAGAGAGAGAGGGAGACACAGAATCGGAAACAGGCTCCAGGCTCCGAGCCATCAGCCCAGAGCCCGACACAGGGCTCGAACTCACGGACCGCGAGATCGTGACCTGGCTGAAGTCGGACGCTTAACCGACTGCGCCACCCAGGCGCCCCTAAGTTCTGCTGTTTAAAGTCCACATACCGGAGACCTAAAACAGTGCTGAAAGTAGAGGCCAGCTTGTAGAGGGGCTGAACTCAGCCACAGATACGACTGGGGACAGGGATGTTACAGATGAAAATGTAAATAATAAACTTTGGTTAGGCAAGGGACTAAACACATTTATAATAATAAAAAAACAAAACAAATAAATTGCTAATATCTGTCACCATCTGGCATGATATATTTTCTAATCTGTTTCTTTTACTTATTGTCTGTCTCCACCAACTAGAATGGAAGCTCCGTACAGGCAAGGTTTCTTGTCTGTTTTGTTAACAGCTGGACTCCCCAGCACCTAGAATGATGCCTCGTGTATAGTACACACTCAACACGTATTTGGTGAATTTGGCCACATGCTAGAGTAAACCCCAGTTTTCTATCTCATTTCATTCTCACAAAGACACTACTAGGTGGGTCTGTTCTAACCTCCATTGCATAGTCGAAATAACTGGGGTGTGGGCAGGCTAAATCACTTGTCCTGGTTGTACAGCTAGTAAGCAAGGAGACTAGAATAAGAGAATATCCATGCCCTTATTTAATTTGCAATTAATGATCCAGAACTCTTCTTTCTCAATCAGTTAAGGAAACTAATTTAACTGAAATTCATCCAGTCTGCATTCTTCCCTTCACTCAGGTAGGGGTTTTTTTTTTTTTTCTATTCTTTACTGTACACATGAGTAAAACTGAGGCACAGAGAGGCTGAGAAACGGCTGACAAGGGGCTGGGCTAAGTTTTGGACCCAGGGAATATAACTGCACATATGCTTTAAGCACCAGGCTATAAAAGCCAGGAGTCTAGGGCGCCTGGGTGGCTCAGTGAGTTAAGCATCGGACTTCGGCACAGGTCATGATCTCACAGTGAATTCGAGCCCTGCGTCGGGCTTCGTGCTGACAGCTCAGAGCCTGCAGCCTGCTTCAGATTCTGTGTCCCCCTTTCTCTCAGCCCCTCCCCTGCTTGCACTCTGTCTCTCTCTGTCTCTCAAAAATAAATAAACATTTTTAAAAAATCTATTTAAAAGCCAGGAGTCTGAGTGTCTGCTTTCAAATGCAAACATGGAGTCCGAATTCCTGGTCTTACATATTAACAAAAATGATACTATAATTGACCCTGAACAACACAGGTTTGAACTGTGCTGGTCCATTTATCCATGGATTTTTTTTTTCAATAAATACAGTACAATATTGTATTTGTATTTTGTATTTGTATTTGTAAATGTAAATGTATTTTCTCTTCCTTATGATTTTCTTAACATTTTTCTTTAGTTTGCTTTACTTTAGGAATACGGTATATGATACATATAACATACAAAATATGTGTTAATTGACTATGTTATCAGTAAGACTTCCAGTCAACAATAGGCTATTAGTAGTGAAGTTTTTAGGGAGTTGAAAGTTATACTTGGATTTTCCACGAAGGGAGGGGGAGTGGGAGGGAGTGCAGTTGGCACCCTTAATCCCCGTGTTGTTCAAGGGTCAACTTAGTCATGCACTGGTATTGGCTCCTGTCCCAGATATACAAATACATTTAATTAGAGTACCCCACCTGGGAAACAGACTGCTAAGGCATCACAGGTGATAAAACAAATCAGCATACAAGGGCTTTATAAAGCTGTTAATCTTGACCAAATGCCCAAGAACTTTTCAAGTAAATTTTTTGTACTGAAGACAAACATTCAGTAATAAAAGCAAGTAGTTTACTCCTTTTTATGAAAAAAAGCTGTATTCATATCTTCTAATGTTCCCTTTATACATTCTCAGAAATGTTCCGGCCAAGTTAGAACCCAGTCTGACTTTCACAGGAACACATGGGGAACCCACTAACATCAACAGACTTGTCTCCTGGCTGCTCAATTCAACTGCAGCCAGATGGAAAATGGAAAATGAGGGCGGGGTGGGGCCTATTGTCAAAGGCACAAAGAAGTTACTGAACAGAAACAGTCCAGAGTCTTACCCAGCTGCTATGAAAGCGCCAAGTATGATGGTAAAAACACTGACGATGATGTTCAAGGAATAGTGTTTCCTGGGATAAATAGATGGATAGATGATAGAGAAAGAAAGAAAAAGGAAAAAATATAGATTATAATTCTTAAACTGAAAATACACATTGCTCACAGTTTTATAGCTAAAATCTAACGGACATCGCTTTACAGAGAGAAAGCACTGTAAGTATCTGTAAGAGGATTAATAAATCAGACCAAATGTCTTTTTTAAACAGTTGTCTAATTTAATTATAAGTGTATTTCTCTGTTCTCATTAGAAAGATGCTATGACAGAATGCAGAAGGGCTCCTGCCGACAGTTCTAGATGGTCTTATATCAAGCATCCAAAGACTAAGATAAAATTCAACATAGGACTTAGAACATTGGGCCATCATCAAAATTCCATTGCTAAATAATCTTCCTAAGCAAAATCAGGAACCACCTTTTCTGATACTGGCCTGAGTATCTTTATGGAAAATTTTAAACTAACATTATAAAAATTAATTTATTCCTATGTTCTATTGTAATCACTACATCAGAATGGATTTTCATGACTTCCTGCATTCCTATTCTATATGTACACATGGAGAATTTTTCCTCTGTATTCCTGTCAGGGTATATTCCAGCTAGCTCAGGAAACATACTTACATCTGTTTGGGGATTGTTGGGGTTGTTTTTTTTTTTATAATTTTCTATTATAAACACATATTATTAGTCTACTATAAAATCACAAGCAAAAAAAATCACTCATGTTCTTATGGAATCATGGAAACAGGAGACTACTTTTAAATGAATAAACCATTTGTCCTTAAGTTATTGCTACTAGCAATTCAAATTGACTATTTGGAAAAACAATTAGATATTGAGAACTTGCTAAGCAAAAATAATATGGGATGAGGGGAAAGGACATGAGAGGAACAGAGGAAACAGAAAAATCACCCAAGTATGATGGTTTCCAGGAGTAAAGTAAGTGGAATGGTAAATTTCCTGAGCACGGTGAACATCGGCAAACTGTCGGGAAAAGATTCAAGTATAGTAACATCAGACACCAAGTATTTTTTTCACATGCTTTACATTTTTAATTAAGCCCACTAACTTTCCAAATTAAATATAAGAAATTAACCTTAATTCTCACATATAACACCAACAAATCACATTAAATAATAGAAATGGAGATTTAGTAGTTTCATGCCACTTTTGCTTATTAGCAATTTTTTTCACTTGCTAGCAATTTTTAAAAATCATGTTATCCAACTACTGCAAAGATTGTGCTAAAACTACAAAGACTATGCTAAAATACCGTATGCAGTATACACCAACACACCCTTTGGCAAATTAAGTTGGAATTATGTATCAACAGTCATTAAGTGCTAACCTTGGACCTAATGATTTCTTTTTGGGAAATTCAGCCCAAGGTAATAATACAAAAGAAAGAAAAAAACCAGGTGCGCAAATGTGTTCATTACAACAGTGTCTTTGGAGAAAACATCAGAAACAACCTAAAAGTCATACAATAAGGGGCGCCTGGGTGGCTCAGTACATTAAGCATCTGACTTCGGCTCAGGTCATGATACTGTGTTTGCGGGTTTGAGCCCTGCAGCAGGCTCTGTGCTGACAGCTCAGAGCCTGGAGCCTGCTTTGGATTCTGTGTCTCCCTTTCTCTCTGCCCCTCCCCTGCTCACTCTCTCTCTCTCTCTCTCTCTCAGTCTCTTAAAATATAAAATAAAACGTTAAAAAACAGTCACACAATAAGACAGTGATAAAATATATGATAAATCTATTTGAGGGAACATTACACATTAACTCTAGAATGTAAAACTTTATACCACTATTGTAAAATAAATATTAAATAAAACAAGGAGAATACATAACTATGTAGAAGCTACAACTGTAACATGACACATTGTACATACGGGGAAACACTGAAATCAATATTTAAAATAGTATGTTAGATGGATGGAACTGGAGAGTGTGATGCTAAGTGAAATAAGCCATACAGAGAAAGACAGATACCATATGGTTTCACTCTTATGTGGATCCTGAGAAACATAACAGAAACCCATGGGGGAGGGGAAGGAAAAAAAAAAAAAAAGAGGTTAGAGTGGGAGAGAGCCAAAGCATAAGAGACTGTTAAAAACTGAGAACAAATTGAGGGTTGATGGGGGGTGGGAGGGAGGGCAGGGTGGGTGATGGGTATTGAGGAGGGCACCTTTTGGGATGAGCACTGGGTGTTGTATGGAAACCAATCTGACAGTAAATTTCATATATTAAAAAAAAATAATAATAAAATAAAATAAAATAAAATAGTATGTTAGAAGATAAAGTTATGAGTTATTTTTTCCTCAAAACTTTATGTAATGAGGCTATATTCATTGCCTTTTAAAAATACTTAAGAACTTTCAGTGGGGCCTCAAAACTCAGAGATTCCAAAACACAGCTCAATGCACACCCAAAAAAACTGACTAGGCTGGAACAGCCAACCTCCACCTGCTTCCAGATGTCACCCTGAGAAGATGGTGACTTGGAGAAAGAAAGTCAGAACCACAGCCAGGACAGCAGTGACCATCTCCTCTGGACCAGACCTGTGGAGGGGTTCCATGTGATCAATGATGCCACAACCAGAGAACAAGTACAGAAAGAATTTTCAGGAACTTTATACCCACACTTAAAGATATCTTATGAGGGGTGCCTGGGTGGCTCAGTTGGTTAAGCGGCCGACTTCGGCTCAGGTCACAATTTCGTGGTCCGTGAGTTTGAGCCCCGCGTTGGGCTCTGTGCTGACAGCTCAGAGCCTGGAGCCCGTTTCAGATTCTGTGTCTCCCTCTCTCTGACCCTCCCCCGTTCATGATCTGTCTCTCTCTGTCTCAAAAATAAATAAATGTTAAAAAAAAAAAAAATCTCTTATGAGACTGATTAGAACTGCCTTTTTCAAAGCACCCAAAAAGTCAATTAATTCCAAAAAGTATTTTTAATGATGCCTTTTAAAAGCAAGTAAGTTATACTTAATGATGAAAAGCTGACTGTTTTCCCCTTAAGATCAGCAATAAGACCAGAATGTTTGCTCTCAACACTACATCAATTCAACATATACTTGGGATTCTAGAAGAGGCAATTAAACTGAAAAAAAAAAAAAAAAAAGGATACTGTTTAGAAAGCAAGAAATAAAGTTATCCCTATTTGCAAATGACACATAAAGAAAATCCTAAGGAATCCACTAAAGAGTTATCATAATGAATAGTTAAGTAAGAGTGCAGGAAAAAAATTGCATATACAAAAATCAATTACATTTCTATATATATTGCAATGAGCAATCCAAAAAGGAAATTAAAACAATTCCATTAATGATAGCATCAAAAGAACAAAATTCTTAGGAATAAATTTAAGAAAATAAGTGTAAGACTTGTACACTAAAAACTACAGAATATTGTTAGAGGATTAAAGAAGCGTTAAGTGGAAAGATATTCCATGTTTCTGGATCAATAGGCTTAAAATTGTTAAAGTATTGGAAATACTCCCAAATAGATCTATAGTTTCAACACAATCCTATCAAAATCTCAGTTGGCTTTTTTTTCCCCCCAGAAATTAACAAGCTGATGTTAAAACTGATATGGTGAGGCACCTGGCTGGCTCAGACAGTACAGCATGAGACTCTTGATCTCAGGGTCGTGAGTTCAAGCCCCATACTGGGTATGGAGCCTACTTAAAATAAAGATTGGGGCACCTGAGTGGCTCACTCGGTTGAGTATCTGACTCTTGTTTTCAGTTCAGGTCATGATCCCAGGGTCGTGGGATTGAGCCCCACACTGGGCTCTGAGCTGAGCATGGAGCCTACTTAAGATTCTCTCCCTGTCCCTGTCCCTGTCCCTCTCCCTCTCTCTCCCCCACCCACCCCATGCCCCTTTCCCCAGCTTGCACTTTTTCTCTATCTAAAATTTTAAAAATCTATAAAAAATAAAGATTAAAAAAATCAAAATATGGCCATGCAAGAAAGTTAAAACAAGAAAGCTAAACCAGAAAGCTAGAACAATCTTGAAAAAGAATAAAGTTGGTGGACCCAATGTGAAAACTTATTACAAAGGTACAGTAATTAGCACTATCTAGTTATTGATTATAGACATGTAATCAAAGGAATAGGATTAAGAATCTAGAAATAAATCCATACAATTATGGTCAATTCATTTTCAACAAGGGTTCCAAGACAATACAATGGGGAAAGAAAAGTCTTTTCAACAAATGGTGCTGGGACAACTGAATATGCATCCACATGCAAAAGAATGAATTTGAACCCCTTTCTCACACCATATACAAGAATTTATCACATATCAAAGACCTAAATATGGGAGCTAAAATTATTAAAATTTTTGAAAAAAGCATAGGGATAAATCTTCATGACCTTGGATTAGGCAGTCTTCTTAGATATAATACCAAAAGTACAAGCAGCAAAAGAAAGACTTGATAAATAAGACTTCATCAAAATTTTCAACTTTTATAAATGGATAATCAGAAGGTGATATATACAAACAATAGAATATTATTTAGCCTTAAAAAAGTAATAGGGGTGCCTGGCTGGCACAGTTGGCAGAGCATGTGACTCATGATTTTGGGGTTGTGAGTTCAAGCCCCAGGGTGGATGTAGAGATCACTTTAAAAATAAAATCTTTTAAAAAGAGAATAAAATTCTTATACATGACAACATGAGTGAACCTTGAAAACATTATACTGAAATAAGCCGTAACTTAAAAAAAAAAAAGACTGTATCATTTCACTTGTATGAAATATCTGGAGTAGGCAAGTTAATTGAGACAGAATGTAATATAAAGGTTACCTGTGGCTGGAAGCATGAGAAAATTGGCAGTTATTTTTTAATGGGTACAGAGCTTCAGTTTAAGATGATGTTAAAGTTCAAGGAATAGATACTGAAGATGGTTGCTCAACATGTGAATATACTGAATGCCAATGAACCATATACTTAAAAATGGTTAAAATGGTAAATTTTATGTTACATATATTTTACCTTAATTGTTAATTAAATTTTTAAAAACCTAAAACTTTTGTGTTTCAAAGTATACCATTAAGAGAGTAAAAAGACAACCTACAAAATAAGAGAAAACTTTGCAATCTTGTGTGTTAAGGGACTTGTATATAAAATATATAAAGAGGACTTACAGCTTAATAATAAAAAGATGAATAACCATATTAAAAATACGCAGAAGATCTGAATAGATATTTCTCTAAAATATATCTATATCTATATCTATATAGATAGATGGCCAATAAGCACATGAAAAGATGCTCAATACCATTAGTTATCAGAGAAATGGAATCAAAACCATGAGATACTACTTCACAACTACTAGAACAGCCATAATCAGAACAACAGACAATAACAAATTTGGCAAGAACGTAGAGAAGTTGTAGCCCTCTTACATGGCTGGTGGACTGTAAACTGGTATAGCTACTTTGAGAAATAGTTTGACGTTCCACAAAATGTTAAACAGAGAACTGCCATATGACCAGCAATCCTACTCCTAGACATAAATCCAATCAATGGCAATCCCATTCTTCAATGAAGTCATCCTTGTCTCCTTTCTTTCTCCCACACATGTTATTTATCAGGAAATTGTGTTGGCTGGTCCTTCACAATATATCCAGAACCTAGATTGTGGCCTGAACATAACCTTTACCATTAAAAACAACCAGGGGAGGGGTGCCTGGGTGGCTCAGATAGTTGAGCGTCCAACTTTTTGATTTTTGCTCAGGTCATAATCCCAGGGTCATGGGATGGAGCCCTACATCAGACCTGCTTAAGATTCTCTCTCTCTCCCCTGCCCCTCTCCCCTGCTCATGTGCTCTCTCTCTCCCTCCAAAATAAATAAAATAAAATAAAATAAAATAAAATAAAATAAAAATAAACAGGGGATCCTTGGAGAATGGCAGGAAAAGTTCAAGACAAGCCTGGGACATCATGTGCCAGAAAGCAAGGAACTAACCAGAGCACTGGGGCACTAGAACATAAAAGCCAACTCATAGGGGCTCCCATTGGCCTGAGATGGGATAATGTGAGCATCAAAAGAATTATTTATATAATTAACTAAAAACATCAAGTAAATGAAATAGATCAATAGAATATACTAGAGCACCCAGAAATAAACCCACACAAATATAGTCAACTGACCTTTGACAAAGGAGCAACCATAATTTAATGGAGAATGGATGGTCTTTTCAACAAACCATGCTAAAACAACTAGACATCTACATGCAAAAAAAGGAATCTAGACAGACCCTACACCTTTCACAAATAAACTCAAAATAGACCATATGCTTAAATGTAAAATGCAACCTATCAAATTCCTGGAAGATAGCACAGGACAAAATGTAGGTGATGGGGTACAGCAATGAGTTGTTTTTTTTTTTATCTTTAAAGAAATTTTTTAATGTTTTATTTTATTTTTGAGAGTGGGGGGAGAGAGGGAGAGTGGGGGAGGAACAGAGACAGAGGGAGACAGAATCCCAAGCAGGCTCCAGACTGCAAGCTGTCAGCACAAAGCCCAACACGGGGCTCTAACCCACGTACCATGAGATCATGACCTGAGCCAAAGTTGGACACTTAACCAACTCAGGCACCCCTAAGATTTTATTAAGTAATCTCTACACCCAACATGGGATTCAAACTTACAACCCCAAGATCAAAAGTCATATGCTCCACCAACTGAGCCAGCCAGACACCCCTCAACAATGAGTTTTTAAATACAACACCAAAAGCATGAACCACGAGAGAAAAAAATGATATGGAACTTCATTAAAATTTAAAACTTCTCTGAAAGACAACACTAAGAGAACAAAAAGACAAAACTACAGACTGAAGGAAAATACTTGCAAAACACAGATCTGACAAAAGACTTCTATCAAGTAAATGGAAATTCATGAGTTTATAATGATTATAGTAAAAAAACCAAACAAGCAAAAACTCTCACTGGTCACCACTGAAGGTGACAGGACACTAATTTATTATACTGAACACGTATAAATAAAGCTTACGCCCTGCCTTTCTTGTGTGAAATGGTAAAAGTTTGTATTTATTAAAGAAGTTTACATAATACATGAAGACAGGGTGATCTGCAACTTGTAATGAAATAATGGATCTAGAAAGTCATCATCAATGAATCTAAAACCATTAGGTGAAAGACTGATGGGAGTGCCTGGGTGGGTCAGTCAGTTAGGCATCTGACTTCAGCTCAGGTCATGATCTCACGGTTTATGACTCTGAGCCCCATGTCGGGCTCTGTGCTGACAGTCAGAGCCAGGAGCCATCTTTGGATCTGTGTCTCCCTCTCTCTCTGCCCCTCCCTCACTCATTCTCATTCTGTCTCTCTCTCTCTCTCAAAAATGAATAAAACATTAAAAAAGGAAGGAAGGAAGGAAGGAAGGAAGAAAGAAAAAGAGAGAAAGAAAGAAAAAGAAAGAGAAAGAAAGAGAAGAAAGAAAGAAAGAGAAAGAAAGAAAGAAAGAAAGAAAGAAAGAAAGAAAGAAAGAAAGAAAGAAAAGACTGGCTGACTGACTGACTGATGGGGCACTTTCTAATGAAGGGACCAGACTGACCCCTTAAAATCATTAAAAGGGGAATCGATCAATGTAATATCATTATAAGTAGGTCACTTGAGGAAATCTTTATGGGTGTTAGATACTGCAGTGATAGATTTCACAGACTTATACACAGGCCAAAACTTATCATTTGTGCATTATAATTATGTACAGTTTATTTTATACCAATTATACCTCAAAAAGGGGTTTTTTAAAAAAGTGGGCTAGGGGGTACCTGGGTGGCTCAGTCAGTTAACAGTCCAAAGCTATGATCTCACAGTTCATGGGATCAAGCCCCATGTGCTTGGTATTCTCTCTCTCCCTCTCCCTCTGTCCCTCCTCTGCTCGTGCTCTCTCTCAAAATAAAGAAAATAAACATTTTTTTAAGAAGTGGGCTAAAACATTATGTGCCCCATGATGCAATAGAAAGAACCCAACATCACCAATAAACTGATCTTGTCTGAAAAACTGAACCTAATATGATCAAAGCAGTAGAACCAGCTACCAGTTTACAGAAAATATGAGGCACAGCAGAACACATTACATGACACCACGTGAACAATCTTTCTTCCTCCTTACTCTCATTTTCTGGTTAACTCTCTTCTCCTAGAAACCCCACGGCACTTGAGAAGCCATCTTCTCCAAATGCATGTAGGGAAGTGTTTAAGAACACTTGTAATAAAGATGTTTCTAACATTGCTACCTTGAGAACAGTGTTGTATCAATGAATGGAAGTTATACTCATTCCTCAATGCATGTAGAGCCTTTCAGAACACCTATAATAAGTATGCTTCTAAAATCACTTTAAAAAAAAAAGAAGAGGGGCACCTGGGTGGCTCAGTCGGTTAAGCGTTCAACTCCTGATCTCAGCTCAGGTCTTGAGTTCAAGCCCCTCATTGGGCTCTACACTGGGGGTGAAGCCTACTTTTAAAAAAGAAGAGGACGAAGAAGGTGGGGAGGGGAGGAGGGGGAGGGAGAAGGGAGGAGGGGGAGGGAGAAGGGAGGAGGGGGAGGGAGAAGGGAGGAGGGGAGGGAGAAGGGAGGAGGGGAGGGAGAAGGGAGGAGGGGGAGGGGGGAGAAAGAGGGGTGGGGGAAGGAAGAGGAAGAAGAAGGAAACAAAGCCTTCATCTGTGAAGCGGACACCCCTGATGCAAGGAGTGAGCAGCTGTCAGTGTTAACCGAAACCATTCCCCACAGCTGCAGGTGAACTCACTCAGAGACAAGCCAATAAGATCCATGGTAACACAGCAATAGCACCTAACTCCGGAAGCTTTAATACAAATTTGATACAATTAAGGAAAACCGTCCCAATCCCAGAAAGAAACAAAACAAAAAAAAAAAACTAAAATGTAGAACTAAAACCAGTATTTCACATTTTATTTTCTACAACTACAATCTGTCCTTTCCAAATAAGAGGAAAGAGGAGAGGTCTACTTTCTGTTGTCAGTTTTATATGTCCTTCTTCTGGTCTACCTTCCACCTGCCCCCTTTTTACTCTCACTATACAAATAGGGCTTTCCTCAATCTCATGTAATATTTTGAAAAAATCAAACTTGGTCTTTGTATTGTACCATTAGAAACAAACGAGTGAAGAACCTCCCATCAACCATTCCCCTGCACCATACCTTAATTTACTTGTGCTTGATAATCCACTTATGTGGTTTCCAACATAGAGGAGAGGCAGAGGAAACAGCTTCCATGAAAAAAAAAAAGAATATTTGATTAGAACTCCAATAATGATTTTCCTTCATATATATAGATGGTGACACTCACTCCCCATCAGTAAGCAAATCATTTCCCTGTAACAACTGTGAATTTTCCACAATCTAAAACACACCACAGGGTGCCTGGGTGGCTTAGTCAGTTAAGCGTCTGCGTTCAGCTCAGGTCATGATCTCACAGTTCGTGAATTCGAGCCCCACGAGCCCCACATCAGGCTCTCTGCTATCCGAGCAGAGCCCGCTTCATACCCTCTGTCCCCGTCTCTTTCTGCCCCTCCCCTGCTTGCTCACACACACACTCTCTCTCTCTCTCTCAAAAATAAATAAAATTAAAACTTTAAATAAATAAAACACACCACTGGAATGTCACAAGGTTGGTGACCCTTTCAAAAAGTTGTGTCTACCACCCACATTACTTTGGAGTTACTTTATTTGTTTTCAAGGTCTAGAATGATTACATATCTACCAAGGTTAAACAACATACCAGTAGTACTTGAATTAGGTTTACTGAGCTCTGACCTCCTGAATTATTTTGTCAAGAGAAATACTGTTCAGAACATACTGAAGAAACATACAAAAGACCTACTCTTCCATAAATGAAAAAAATATATATCCTTTCATAAGGTCACACACTAACTGAGAACTTTTTGACTGATATACAATCCACAGCTATCAAGGGGAGTCCAACATTTTTTTCCCACTAAAAAGACATTAAGTGTGCAATTCAGATAAGACATCCTTTGAAGGATTTTGAAATACTAAGTGTCATTTACCCCCCAAAAATTAGAAAACGTTATTATCAGGAGATTTGTTCAAGAAAGAAAGAGAGGGCCTCGCATCCAAGACCTTCCCCTTCATTCACCACATTCTGGTTGACAGCCTACAACTGGCTAAACAATAAAACTTCTGGGATATTACAACTTTAGAGGTTCTTAGGTATTGAAAAGAATCAGTTGCCCTCCTTTCCATGTATAATTCAAAATAAAAACAATACTGACTTCTAGTTCCTGGTAACGGTGAGCTAGATTATCTGTGTTAATCTCCCTGCTAAAAACAATTAAAAATGCTAGGTAAAATAACTTAAAACCTTTATAAAAGCATGAAATATGTGGGAGATAGTGAGTCTCCAAGCCAAAAACTAAAGCAAGAACAGAAACCCAGAAAAAATGGGAGGCAGAGGGCAGCAGAACTGCATCATCTTCAAGGGTCTGTCAGATTAGAATGCTACCCCCCAACAAGAATGTCTTTTGAAAGCAAAGGAAAAATATGCAGTCTTTTTCAGAAAAAAAAAAAAAAAAAAAAAACTAAGGGAATTTAAGCAGACTATTAGTAAAGGAAATTCTAAAGGAGGTAATTTAATCAGGAGGACAGTAGAAAGTGTGGGATGCAAAAAGGAGAGAAAAGCAAAGGGAGCAGTAAATACGTGGGTAAATATAAATAAACATTGATGGGTTTTTTTTAAAGAAAATAAAAATATATTGTGAGATCTACATAAAGTTATTCAAGTACCTGTTGAAAACAGCACATTAAATTGGGAGGAGGGGTAAATGTGTAAAAGTCCTTACACTGTTGAAGGGGAAGATACACTTATTTTTTTTTAAGTTTCTTTCTTGTGAGAGAAAGAGAGAGAGAGCATGAGCAAGGGAGGGGCAGAGAGAAAGAGCGAGAGAGAATCCCAAGCAGGCTTCGTGCTGTCAGGAAAGAGCCCAAAGTGGGCTCAATTTCACAAACCATGAGATCATGACCTGAGCTGAAGTCAAGATTTGGACGCTTACTGACTGAGCCACCCAGGAGCATGAGGGGGAAGGTACACTTATTAATTAACTTTACAGTTTGATAAGTTAGATATGCCTGCTGTAGTTTCCAGGTACACTAAAAGAACTGAAACAGAAGTCCACCTCATATATAGTTGATCCTTGGACAATGTGAAGCTTAGGGATGCCAACACCCGACACAGTCAAAAATCCATGTATAGCTTTTGATTTCCCCAAAACCTAACTGCTAATAGCCTACTGTTGACTGGCAGTCTTAGTAATAACATAAACAGGCACTCATATTTTGTATGTTACATGTGTTATATACTACATTCTTACATAAAGTAAGCTAGAGAAAAGAAAATGTTAAAATCATAAGAAAAAACACATTTACAACCCTGTACTGTATTCATCCAAAATAAAAAAAAAAATCCACATATGATGAACCTATGCAGTTGAAATCCATGTTGTTTCAGGGTGAGCTGTGATTAAACACTTTACCTGGAAGATTTAGCTAAAGTTTTAGGCACCTAACGATATGGCCTCAAAATAAATTAAACAAAACAAAAAACCTGACATCAATACCAAGAGAAATAGACAAATCCATAATCAGAGATGATGGCTACAATAATATTTTCTATTTCACATGCTCTTAAAATGTGACTTTAACACTTTCTTCCATCCAGAGGTATGATCTAGGTCCCTTCCTCTTAAAACTGCATGGGGTTGTTTCAATTAATAATGTACAGATGAAATGCTGCTATGTGACCTTTGAGGCTAGGTCATAAAAAGCAAGGCAGTTTTGCCCTGCTTGCTGGAACACTCACCCTTGAAGAATTCAGCACCATGTGACCACTTTGACTCCCCTGAGCCTGCCATTTTGTAAGGAAGCCCAAATTAGCCTATAGGAGTGACCACACAGAGAGGCCTAAGATTATAGGAAGAGAGGTTTGTGACCAGCTCCCAGCTGCACTAACCAGCAACCCCATCATTGTTTCCACTCTGCTACTGTCTGTCCGAAACTATATAGAAGCCTTAAGCCAGAACTACCCAGTTGACACTGTCCTGAATTCCTGAACCACAGTTACTGTGAGAAATAACACAGTGATTATTATTTTGAGTCACAAGTTATGTAGCAAATGATAACTGGAATAGGCATATAAGGTATCAACAAAAAGCCTACAACAAACAACACACTAAACGGTGAAATGCCAAAAGCTTCCCCTTGGAGATCAGCCAGTATTACCACTTCTACCAAATTGTACTGAGGGTCCTATACGATACAGTAACCGAAGTAAAAGAATAAAAGTTAGAATGTTGGAAAGAATGAAGCAAAACTGTCATTTGTTGTAGAAGATGACCTGATCGTGAATGTAGAAAAATCTAAAGGAAACCACAAATAAATTATGATTAATATTCTATAATTTTGCAAATATAAAAACAATATATAAATGCAATATAAAAACATATCCATCTAATTTTCCAAATTATATACATATATAAATATAGTCATTTATAATATATAAATGAGTAAACATCAAATATATATAAAAAGTATATTATTAAATATATATATAAATAAGTAAAGATTAAATTATTAAATATATATTTATACATAAATATATAAATAAGTAAACATTAAATATATATATACATTTTGAGAGTGAGCAGGGGAGGGTGAGAGAGAGAGAGAGAGAGAGAGAGAGAGAGAGAGAATCCCAAGCAGGCTCCATGCCCAACATGGAGCCCCCCACATGGGGCTTGATCTCATGAACCATGAGATCACGACCTGAGCCAAAATCAAGAGTTGGATGCTTAACTGACTGAGCCATCCAGGTGCCCCCAAATAATATATTTTTTAAAGATATATGCAATAGCAAAAACTCAAAAAAAAATGTTCACAACAGTATTCTCTTTACAGAACACTCAAGAATAGTATGAGTTCAGCAAAACATAATTCAGGGACACATATTAGAATAATTACAAAGAAAGTAAGAAAATTATTATTACGAAAGTCAAAATAGTGGGTAAGGAGGATTCTGTGATCCCATCTCATGATCTAGGTAATGATTACATGCGTTATTATTCATTCAAGTATACATTCATGTATGATGCCTTTTCCCTACATATAGATCATATTTCACAGTGCTTAAAGTGTTTTAAAACTATAGCATATCATAAACTAAGTGTAGCAAGGCCAACGATGTTCTGATTGTTCCTATGATGATTGGGTTAATAGCCTTCGTTATACTTCAATATTTTGTTTTTCTCTTTTTGTGGATGTCCCTGATGCTTAGTCAGACTGATGATTAATCTAGTGACAGATGCCAGCATCTTTCCAGGGCTTAGAGACATGGTAGTGAACAAGCCAGGAGAGGTTCTCACTCTCAAGGAACTGACAGCCTGATTTAACTTCCCTAAATCCAAAAATGTCATCAAAATATAGTTAATACTACCTGTTGTATAGGACTGCTCTAAGAATTAAATGGTTGACTTAAAGCAACTGTTTATTGAGCCAGCAACTGTTTAAAAAAGGTAGCTCTGTTCCTCATTCCCAGGAAGGTAAGGCAGGTTTTATGTTTCTAGTTCCACCACAGAAAAACCCATGTATTTCTATGTGCATCAAATTATATTTTTCATTCTACTCACAGCTTTTATCAATCCAGGCAAAAAATGAAAACTTAAAATAGGATCAGAAAAGAAGGCCCTATGAGCCAAATCTGGCCCATCTTTTGTCTATGTAAATAAAGTTTCATTAGAAGACGATGACAGCAATTTATTTATCTATCATGGTACAGTGGCAGAGCTGAATAATTGCAACAGAGATGGTCTGGCCCACAAAGCCTAAATATTTACTATCTGCTTTTTTACCAAAAAAGCCTACCAAATCCTAATACTATAGGGCTTTGCCATTTCAGAAGACACATAGTATTATTTAGTGTCAGTTGCTAAGCACACACTTTGACTATTACTACATTATGTTAATGAACAACTGAATGAATGATATAAAATCTCTGTTAAGAAGTTTCTACCCAGTGTAGGCAGGAAGCACAGTGTGTATGGAAACCGACATGCATTCTAAGATCAATTTGTAATTCTATAGTATTTTCATATCTTTCACCATAGTTATTTGTACTCGTCATCACATACCTTCACGGGAATTTTCTTGTCAAAATCAGGGAAGTGAATTATTTTATTTAGTTTGGACACATACAGTATCATTATGGTAGCTGCCATCTAAAAAAAAGGGAAGGAGAAACTTCAGCAAAATATCTGGAAAGACTGAGGTACAAAGACACCTTCAGAAGAAAATACATTCATCAAAAAGAATATATTATCCAAAAAAAATCCAATTTCTAGGTTCCAAAAAATAACTATTTCTTGGAATATCAAAATTGTTTTTCTTGCCAATGTATGAATTCTATCAGAACTATAGGCAAAAAGTGTTAAGATCAAATAGACTCACACACATATATGCATATTATCTCAAGGGGTTCAGAGAAAGAAATGGTGTCCCCAAAACTGGCCAGAGTAACCACAGTTGGTGAGGCCAGTCCTTGATCCTGGACCATACTTCCCATGTACTGAACATATGGACACCTTTCCACATAAAGTGAGTCTAGGGGTACTGCAAGGGGGCAAACTCCACACTAACACACTTTTTGTAAAGTCTAATATTCCTATAACACAGAAGACAAATTAAGAGAAAAACAATTTTAAAAGGGATCTAGTTTTCTCTTCAATCTTAGCCGGTACTGCAAAAATGTCTCATTCAAATCCTACTCATCTAGAGTACAAGTATATTAGAAATACTCCAGATTATTATGAAATAAAAAATTTTAATATCATCTTCCTATGCAAATTTTAGAACTTACTCAATTGTTTCCATATTATTATGAAAAAATTTAAGGCATCCTTCAACATGATTATCCCTAAACCCTGAGCCTAATGAATTTACAAATGTAATACTTATGATAGATCGTAACATAAGGCCATCTCGAATTATAATTATAGTTTGTATTTATAACTGACCTTATAATTCTTACAGAAATATACTAACATTTATTTAAAATATTCTGTAACTCAGACTTTTAAATGAGGTCTGCTGCCCTCTTCCCCCACAAATTGTGTATCAGAAAGGCTTTATTTTGAGCACAAGCCAGTGAATTTTTATTTGCCTTGGGGATTACTAAGGGCACATTATCACATATTCACTGATCTTTTAGAGTACTTTTTTCTACATTTTTCACACTGAAACATTAAGATGATGTATTTTTGGCATTAAGGAAATATATTATATTTTTTTATTCCTAAAATGATATTGCAAAGAGTACCTTATCAGCAAAACATTTAACCAGAATAATGTTTAATCATATAAATGACATCCTTCTCAAGATTCACAATTAAAAAATTAATTAACAGACACAATTTTCACAATTTTATGTTTTTCTCCCTATAAATTAAAGCAAAACCAACCAAACAAAAAAAAAAAAGGTGCCTTTGGTGCCTGTTACCACTTGCCTACTGGAAATCACCAGCATATGATCAAGATAGTAAACAAGCCACAAATTAATATTAATGGGAAATTTCAGAAGCAGCTAAATGGGGTTAGTCTGAAAGCTTATCCAATCTTGTCTTTATACTTGAGAACAAAAATCACAAACTGCAGGAAACAAAATGCAAACATGTTTAGTTAGGCCCACAGAGAGTTTTGTAAAAATCTGAATGTGTTGCTGGCATTTACAAATTTGATGTAAAAATTCAAAATCCCTGCTTCTCTTGGAAAACGTCCAGAGGTGTTAAAATAAGGGCATAGTGAACCCAATCTCATCTCCTGAGTCCTTTCCTCTCAGCACAGTGGCTTAAACTGAGTCCCAAATGCACACTTCAACTTTGGCAACTATATCCTTGTCCCACTCCAGCCTCCAATTTATTCATTTGTTCCCCACCAGGCCTTGAGGCTTTCAGTCTTCTGGCCCCTTGCTTTAAAGGGTAATTAAATTCAATTAAGAAAGCTGAAACAAGTAATTGCTTTTTCCTACAAATACAACTGTTCCTAAATTATAGAAAGACTTAAAATGTGTGTCAATATTTCATGCTGTTTCACCAAAAGTACCATGATCCTCTGGCCCTCCATCAGCTGAATAAATTTGTAAACCGCAGTCTTAAACAAAAGCACTTAAAATTTCTTTGTGTATAATGACAACTAATTAAGTGGTTAATTTTTCATTTTCACTTACCTGTCCAATTCCAAGAAAAATTGGTGATGGGAAACTATAAAAAACACAGAATAACAATTTTAGCAACTGATAAAAATTTGCAGTCTATAATATGTAATGGCAGGAGTTATTTAAAAATCTTAGACTTTTTTTTCATTCTTAGACCATTAAAACTTAACATAAAATTCATTGACTTTTCATTTGTTCATTTCTTTTCATTTTTAAACTGATTGTTGCTAAACTTGGCAATTTTCTATTGCCCCTTGTCTGTCATCATATTAACAGATAACATGACTATGTATATAGAAAGCCAAAATAATCTGGGGATAAATTATTAGAACAAATAATTTTTAGCAAGGTCACTGGCTACAAGATGAATATATGAAAAAAAACATAATTTCTATATCTACATGCCAGAAGAAACAAAGTGAAAATTTTAAAGAGATCATTTATAATAACACTAAAAGCACATCAAATAATACTAACTGTATATTTTATGATATTAGGAATTACCTTTAGTTTTTTAGGTATGAAAGGTATTGGGGTGGTGTTTTTTTTAAATGAAAGAGCCCTTCTTATAATTTAGAAATACATCTTGAAATGCATATGATGATATGTTTTTAATTTGCCTCAAAATAACTCGGCGGGCGGGAGGGCGCCTGGGTGGCTCAGTCGACTGAGCGTCCAACTTTGGCTCAGGTCATGATTTTGCGGCCTGTGAGTTCAAGCCCCATGTCAGGCTCTGTGCTGACAGCTCAGAGCCTGGAGCCTGCTTCGGATTCTGTGTCTCCCTCTGTCTCTGACCCTCCCCCGCTCATGCTCTGTCTCTCTCTCTCTCTCTGTCAAAAATAAATAAACATTAAAAAAAAATTTTTTTTAAACTCTGGGGGGAAATGGTAGGATTGAGTGCAAGGGGGGATACAAATGTAATGAGTTGTTGACACTGGATGACGGCTACTGGGTGATTCATTAGACAGATATATCTCATTTTATCACTCTTCACTTTATTATGCTTTGCAGACACTGCATTTCTTACAAAGTGAGGGTTTGTGGTAACCCTGCCTTGAGCAAGTTTATCGGCACCATTTTTCCAGCAGCATTTGCTCACTTTGTGTCTCTGTGTCACATTTCGATAATGCTCGTGATATTTCACACTTTTTCATTATTATTATTATTATACTTGTGATGGTGATCTGTGACTAGTGATTATGACTCCCTGAAAACTCAGATGATGGTTAGCATTTTTTTAGCAATAAAGTATTTTTTTAATTAAGGTATGTACATTGTTTTTCAGACATAATGCTATTGCACACTTAACAGTACAGTATAAACATAACTTTTATATGCCCTGGAAAACCACAAAATTCAATTGACTCACTTTACTGCAATACTTACTGTATTGTGGTGGTCTAGAACCAAACCCACAACATCTCTGAAGTATGCCTATGCTATTTTTTTTTAAATAATATATCCAGGAACAAACCTAACAAAAGATTAATTAAAGATTACAATAAATGCATTCCATTACAACTGGTGAGAGAAAAAATTCTTTAAAGGCCTGGGATATAAGAGAAGCCATTTTGGATTTCTTTCTAAGTCAGCATAACTACACGTACGCTTTGTTGAAACCAAAAGCCTGATTCATGGCCCACCAAGCATACAATGTACCCCTGCTTTGTGAATGAGTAGCCTAAAAGAAGACCATGTTGTTCTTAAGATAGCAATCAATGCTCCTACTCCCTGTTCCTTGACATTAAAACTTGTGATTCTTGCCTATATGCTAATATATAATCTGAGCTTTTACGAGATGTGAAAACTGTAAAAACCCTGTAAAACCTGTTCATTCTCTGGAGCTCTTTCTTCTTTGTAAAGAATATGTTTCCTGGGCAGCTGTCCTAACTTGGGCTCGAATAAAGCTCTTACTTTTAGAGACTCCAAAAGGTTTGTTCATTTTGCATCCACACAATGGAAGAGAACAAAGATGAGGACAGATACACACATACATGACACAGATGACAGTGCACAGCAGTGAGGGAAAGATGGTCTTTCAACAAACGGCATTGGGTAAGTTAGATGATACACTTCACACCACATTTAACAAGGCAGCACATCACCTCACCCTGCTCACTACCCAAACCTGCACTGGCTCCCAGTCATTCTCTCAGAGACTCTCCCACACACACACCCCTAGCTCAGCCCTCAATCTGCATGTCAGAGGAAAACACACCTATTTCAGATAGGGCAAGAAGAGAGTAAAGAGCTGACTCGCCTTATCAAAGAAAACAGAATGAATGTCTGGACAGTAACACCATGAGAATGAAATCCATTCTAGTGGATGGATACCAGTTGTGCCACCCAGATACCCCCTTCTACGCTGAGGTATTCATTCCCCAGTTGCCCAAGAACATCCTCAGCTGAAGAAAGCTACCTTGCCAATGGCAAACACCCTCCCTGTGAGCACCCTGCATTCCAAGCCCCACCCCAACTCAGAATTCTGTTGAGTCCTCTCAGCTCCAGAGCCCCTGGGATCAGGCTTTTAACATTTATTCGTTTTTGAAAGACAGAATGTGAGCAGGAGAGGGGCAGAGAGATAGAGGGAGACAGAGAATAGGAAGCAGGCTCTAGGCTCTGAGCTGTCAGCACAGGGCCCAAGGCTGGGCTGAAACTCACAAACCACCACGAGATCATGACCTGAGCGGAAGTCGGAAGCTTAAGGGACTGAGCCACCCAGGAGCCCCCAACCCCACAAAATAATTTTTAATTTTTTTTAATGTTTACTTTTGAGACAGACAGTGTTAGTGGGGGAGGAGCAGCCAAAAAAAATTTAACAGATATTGATTCTAGGTAGGGGGAATATAGATAATTATTTTCTTTGTACTTTTCTGTATTTAAATAATCCCCAATTTTTTAAATGAATTCTTGTAGGAGTGAACACGAGGAAGTGAAGACAATAAGTGTGTACACAACTGGTAAGACTCAGACTCTGAGAGGAACAGAGAAACGAGGGTCCACGAGGGATCAAAAATGGGTTGTTGCTGCTTAAGAAACCTGAACACGTTTTCAGGGCTAGAGCTGCTGAGGCAGAATGAGGAGGGGGTAGAAGGAGTGAAGCATTGCACCCACAGAGAGGAGAGGGGGACCTTAGGTGGATAAAAGGCTCCCTACATATTATAATAAGGGCACCGTGGGGGCCTCAAATGACACCTTCCACTTTCTCAATAAAGTATCGGAGAAGGGGAGTGGAGGGCGGGGGGAGAGGGGGCGGGTGGGATTCCAGGAGGCAGGAGAAAGCAGAAAGGAGTCAAAGCAAAACCCCAGAAGAAACGAGTGGGCAGGAAGGAGAGTCAGCTGAGCTTTGCGATCACCACTCTAAAGCTCAGAAGTGGTTTCCCTCCCACAACAGTCTGACTTGCTCAGTGAAGGAAGGAGGCATGCGGCAGGCTGTGCCAGACCAGGGCCAGGCCCAGTGGGCCCCAGAAAGGACTCCAAGGTTGGATGTGGACACCAGCAGGAGACAGCACTGGGCGTGAAAAGCTGGTGGGTCACAGCCAAGCATGCACCCCCCGGGGAGTGTCTGCAGGAAGCAAGGCCACATCGACTGCCAGGGTTCCCCGCAAGGAGTCCCTGAGTCCCCAAGGTTGACACCAGTCCAGATGGAGATCAGGCCTCTTCCTTCTGTGAGTGACAGGAGCTCAGAAGCCACCACAAAAGACCATAAGGAGTGGTAAGTCTGGAGCACACAGAGTCTGGGCAGTGGGGAGCCACGAGGACCCCACCCCACCTCCTGGCCACACCTGCGGTGAAACCAACATCCAGCTGCGTCCAGGGGCCAAGGAAGCCAAGGAAGCGGTGTCTTCAGGAGAGAGCAGGTTTTCACCAAAGAAAGAGAAAATTACAAGTTGTTTTTGTTTTTAGTATGGATTTCCAGTTCCCACTGCCCGAGACTCGATACAATATATTTTATAAAAACCTCTCCAAGTAATTCACAGTCCCAGGCAGGTTTGAAAACCACTGTGCTAAATGATCCCAATATCCTAGGATACATAAAGAACTAGACATACAGGAAATACTCATTGAACTGAGTACAACTAAGGTCTATATTTTTATTAAGCACCATTAGTAAATTCTTGCATGTCCTAGAGAACAGTGTATTTCAGTGGCAACAAAAAAGCAACTCCAGACCACCCCACCACCCTCATGAATCTGATTCCAAAGACCCACTAGTGTAACCAACTAGCCACAGATTCTTAGGTGACCTTGCTTTTCCCTCCCACCCTAACAGATTCTGAGAGTCCATATCCTTCAAAGATTTCTCCGTCCAACTAGATAAATCTAGCATTACAATGAACCAGATAAGTCTAGCGTAAGAAATAAGGAACACCACTCATCAGACCTGAACCCCAACCAGAAACAATCTGTTCAAAATGCAGGAGAAAAAAAATATTCCTTGAGCTACATTCCCATGACCCTGTGGATTAGGTAATTATCAAAATGCCCTTCTTTCTACTCTACAACACAATATTCTATCTTCAAACATCTAATGTTTGGATCAGATTTTTGTGGTTTATTGTTGTAACCAAATCAACCCAACCCTCCTCCCCTCAAAGATGTGCTCCTAAAGCATTTTGAGATGAGAGAATGAATAATGTTATTTGAACAGGGTTCTCCAACTGTATATTACATTACGGAAATGTGAAATGTTTACTTCTAAGGATTGAAAGAGTTTTGTCTTACAGAGAAAAAAAAACTCCATTTCCTCCTTTAATCATGGACCTCAACATTTTAAAGATGGAAAGGCTAGAGTGTAAGATATCTCATATAATCCTTCCTGGTTGGAGACTTCCCCTTCATCTTCAAAGCACTTAACCACTGTTTACTGGTCCCTGCTTCCAACAAGAAGACACCTGTTTTTGGAGGCAGTGACTGCCATGGCCAGAGAGCACACGGCTCATTCAAGTGCAGAAAATAGAGACCAACCTTCAAACTTCATCCAACATAACTGCCAACCACTCCCAAACAAGCCTATTAGTAGCATTCTCTTATTATTTTTGGTCAAAAATGTTTAGTTTTCTTTTTTGTTCATTAGCAGTGTTGGTGTTTCCCATGGACACCAGCAAGCATGCTTGCAACACACTGGGAGAGACTTGTAAAGAACATCAACAGCTGTAAGATCACCAAAAAATATCCCAGATCTCTCTCTTCCCTCCATATCTGTCTGCTGCTGCCCCTCCCCACAGTCTAAGACATCTTTTAGAATTATCTAGAATACTAGATAATTCCGTGCTTCCACCCTGGTCCTCAAGATCATGTTACTCCTCTGCTCAACACTGGCTGGTGGCTCCCATCTCCTGAGAGCCTCCATGGCAGCTTCATAGGCCCTCCAGGATCTAACAATCCATCACCCTCACCTAGTACCATTTCTACCCAAACACCCTTCTCTTTCACGCTTGGAATGTTCTTTCCTCATTTCCTTCGTGTCACTCATCTCTTGGCTCAACTGTCACCTCCTCAGTGAAGCTTCACTGATCACACTGAGATGGCAAACTCCTTCCCATGCCACACTCCCTAACTCCCTTCCCTGCCTTATTTTTCTCTCCTGACCACACAACTGCATCTGACATAATATAAATTCTATCAGTTTATTTACTGATTCAGTAGAAAGCTCCATGTAAGCTTTAGGAGGATAGATATTTGCTCCATGACATTTAGGTTTCTGATCTGCTTTATTCACTCCTATATCTCAAGTGCCTAGAATAGTGCCTGGCACATAATAGGTGCTTAAGAAATATTATTGAGTGAATGAAGGGTCTGATCCTGCCTTTCCTGCCTCCCTCCTCCCATCATCTCTCCTACCTTCTTCCATTTGCTCATTCAGTTCCTCCAACAGAGCAAACTCATGCCCACTTCATCAGACTGCCTGTCTGGAATGCTCTAGCACCAACCGCTCCATCCCAGGCACTCTCATAACATACCTGAAATCACCCTGCTTATTCTTGAACCCACTTCCTTTCTGTCTCTACCAATGGTATGGAATCTCCAGAGCAGTGGCTCTGTGTTGATCACACCTGCTTCTCTGGTACCTGCAATGGGCTTGGCACACAGTAGGTGCTCAGTAAATATCTGTGGGAGATGTAACCGGCCAAGCACCTGTGGGTCGCAGCTTTCTCAGGTATAACATAAGAAACCTGAAGATACTCTCTGAGGTCTCTTTAGGCTCTTTATAAAATTCTGATTTTACACTCTTGTAGCACAGACAGTATAGTTTACAAAGAGCAGCTTTACTTAAACGGCAGCTCCTGTGAAGCTTTGGAAGGTAATTAACAGGTAATTAACAGGACTGTAATTATCCGGCTTTTGCATTTGAGAAAACTGCTGACTTTGGGTCTGGCCCAACAGGCACAGCTATTAGATGGTGGAACTGGATCTAAATCCACAGTGCTCTCAGTGCTGCTATAAGGATAGCAGAATTAAACAGGATTTTCTAGTCCTTACAAATAGGCTCAAGGAACCAGGAATCTGGTTTACTGCACACTAATCCAAGAAAGTACGTCATGAGAACTTTTTTTCCTCGTCATGTGAACTCCTAATGGTTTTCCCCAGTCTTCTATGAATACACTGGTAATTTGACAATGAATGATCAAACGATAAACATAAACTTATCCGCTTAGGACTCATCTGATTGTTGAACATCTCCACTTGTGTAAACTGTTCGCCTTTAAAGTTCACATTCAGATCACTTGTTTCAGCGCACCGGGGCACTTGAACGCTTTGGGGTGTAGCTCTACAAGCGCGCTACGCAGGGTCTCTGTCTCGCAGTAGTAGTAAGCGGTGGAGAGGCGTATCCGCGATTACTGAGAGTAAAACGACTTTGTTAGCTTGTGGCTTGGGTTGTGGAAGGTCCCGGCTCGGTAAAAACGCGGTCAGTGTGTCGAGCCCACAGCCACCCACGTTGGCACCGGAGTCGGCAGTGAGACCCCACGCGCTCCGTTCCTGCCAGCCCGCGGACCCCCGCGCGGCCAACGTGCTGGGAGCGCAGGGGCAGCCCCGCCGCGCCCCGAACCCCGGGACCTCACGCGGCGCCGCGAACGGACGGTCCCGGGACCCGGCGCCCCGCGGACCCCGCCCGACCCCCTGGCGCTCTCCTCACCGGTAGGTGGTCAGCAGCGCCTTGTTGACCAGCACGATGAGGAAGGAGCAGGCCCCGTAAAAGAGCGCCGACAGCAGTTTGGCCACCCGGGAAGGCCCCCGCGCGGGCGCGGGATCCGCGTCCGCGCCCTCGGCCTGGCGGCCGGCAGTCATGTCCCGCGGCCGCGCGCCGCCCGCCGGCCTCCGCCACTCTCCGGCCCGCTCCGCCCCAGTTCCGTCCCCGCCCGCGGCCGGCCCGCGAGAGGGCGCGGCCGAAACAGGAAGGGCCGCGGCCGCCCCGAGCGCGCCCCGCCGCTGCGGCGTCGAGGGGCTGGAGCCCGCGCCCCGCAGTGCCCGGGTCTGAGCTCGGCAGAAACGGGGTCCCGAGAGGTGAAAAGTCCTCGCTCCTTCCCAGCGCCCCTCCCGGGGAGACGCTTCAGTTTGGTCTGAACGTTTGTTTTGCCTTTTTTTTTTTTTCATACATTTTAAACATATAATTAACGTACAACGAAATGCAGGCTTTATGACCCACAGTTCGTTGTTTGGACAAATGCGTACACCCTTGTAACCACCCAATCAACACATTAACATCACCTCAAAAAGTGCCTTTTGTGCCCCCACTGAAACCAACCCCATCTCATTCTGACTTCTATTGCCGAGTTAGAGGTCCCTTTTTCTAGAATTTCATAAATAAATTTCATGTATGTACTCTTTCAAGGCTTTTTTGTACTCTTCTTTATTGCTTTTGCTTCCCACCCTTGTTTCTTTAACTTGCTGAAGAGGACCACAGTTTGCCTATTCACCAGTTGATGGGCATGTTGGTTGTTCCTCGTTTAGGACTATAACCCAAAATGCTTCCATGACCATTCGTGTACAGGTTCTTCTGTGAACCATTTCCATTTCTCTCCGGTAAACACGAAGGAGGAAAGGTTAAGATGGGTGCAAAGTCTCGAGTCTTTTCTTGCCTCTATGTGCTTTATGGCAAGTTGTCTCCTTACACACGGGCCCATTTCTTTTCTAGGCAAAGGGCAACTAGCTCCAGTGTCTGTTGTTCATAGGAATTGAAGAGTCTCCCACAACGGTCTACTTTGACCACACTCTACCTGCTGTAACCATTTTGCAGGTAAGTGTCCCCTATTTTCATTCTATAATGAACTTATAAAAATCTTAAAGTCTAAGGGTGCCTGGGTGGCTGAGTCGGTCAGCCATCCGACTTTGGCTCAGGTCATGATCTTGCAGTTCCTTGAGTTTGAGACCCTCATCTGGTTCTGTGCGGATAGCTCAGCCTGGAGCCTGCTCCGGATTCTGTGTCTCCCTCTCTGCCCCTCCCCTGCTGACACTCTGACTCACTCTCTCTCTCAAAAATAAATAAACATTAAAAAAAATTTAAATTAAAAAAATCTGAAACTTTGGCTTTTTAGAAAAGCTGAAGATTTCAAATGAAAGAAACATTTGAGTGTAACTGTATTCATGCCATGCAATTGTTTGCCATGCAATCTGTAGGCATTGAACAACCAGGAACATTTTCAGCACTGATAAGAACCAAAGTAGAACTCTTAATGAATAACTAGCTCTTAAAAAGCCATAAAGAGTCCACATTACCCAAAATAAGAAAGCAAACACACATTAAGACCATTTTAAAATAGAAAATGAAGTCAGATTCCAGTTGAACCAAAAACTCAGAACTTGAAGTCATTTTGGATTATTTCCTTTTAAAAAGATCAGTTTAGTTCCCGTGAGTCTCCAAATAGTTTTGACTGCAAAACAGTAAAGTCATTTTTAATATTTAATCATATTTGCACTTAATTTGCTTCTACATACATACTTCCAGGACCTTCAGTCACTATTGAAATCTCATCCTGTTTAAATCACAACTCACACTGAAGAGTTGCGTGTGAAATTCTCTTGCTCAAAGCCTGGACAAGCTGAACCTTGCCAATTGCAAGTATACGACTAAAGATAAATAATGAAAAAATTAAACCAATTTGCTTGATTCTTTAAACAGTAAACAGGCCCCGGGGTGCCTGGGTGGCTCAGTCGGTTGAGCTTCTGACTTCGGCTCAGGCCATGGTGAGTTCCAGCCCCGCGTCAGGCTCTGTGCTGACAGCTTAGAGCCTGGAGCCTGCTTCAGATTCTGTGTCTCCCTCTCTCTCTGACCCTCCCCCATCCATGCTCTGTCTCTCTCTGTCTCGAAAATAAAATAAAACATTAAAAAAAATTTAAAACAAAACAGTAAACAGGCCCTGAGCGTCTCCTCAGGGAGGTGACCCCAGATTCAACACATCCTGAATATACGATCTTCAGTCTAATGCTCTCCCAGCTGCGCTATTTCGGCTGCTCAACACATCCTGAATATAAATGAAATGAAATCCCAGGTCCTGATCACCCATCAGGCCTAATATAGAGCTGGCAATACTATCCACACCAGTGTATTTTTAACACTGTAATAATGAACCAGATGAGGAAGTTAAATTTACATCTATAATCTAAAAGGCCATAATTTTAAAGTAAAAAAAGCAATCTACACTATGGTGTCTACTATGCTGAAAAGATACCTGAGATGAGCTCATACTGGAATGAAGTAGAAAATGCACCAAATAATAATGATAGGAGAACGCAGGGCCATAGGTGACATTTCTACCTTTTCAATTTTTTATATTATGGTTATTGTTGACAGGAAAACAAATTATAAAGGGTTCAAGAATGAACATGTACTTTAAACTGTAAATTAAAATAAATTTTTATTCAAAGCATCTTTTAAAATTACAGCATGTTTATTCTTATGCTGTTATCTCTGCCAAACTACATCTTAGCCATATGAAGCATAAAACACTTCAAAAATTTGAATGTAAACCACATTTTTAAAACAAAAAGCAGTCTTAACATACCTCAAATTTTAGATGCCAATGTATTTTTTCCAAGCATATAGCTTATATCAAAAAAGAACATTTTAAATATTTCTATAGTATGTAGTTGTAATAATTTCTTAAACTTCCAATTATACAAATAAAAAATGTTTGCGAATATAACTATTATAGTTGACAAAAGCTGACCAAGAAACAAACAAAAACCCTTACTTTTGAAGGCTGTAAATTTTATTATCTGTGAATTGACAAGTATTTGTATTTTTAAAATTCCTATTGCCCTTCCTTCTTTAGGTAAGTTCATCAAATTTTAAATTTCCCAAGACTGATGAGTGTTGCTTTTCATAGTTCATTTAAGTCATATTTGAGAGCAAAAAATCTAGAGAAAATGTTGAAACCTAAACCAAGAAAATTCAGATGCTACAGTCTCTCTCCCTGTGCTTATAAGTGCTCCAAGTTAAAATTCTATATACCAGATTACAAACAAAATTCTCAGACCATTACAAATATAAATTCTCTTATTACAAAAAAAAAATCCCTCAAGATTTGTAATTTACTGTACAGAGGAATTACATTTTTAAAGTATGTCCTCATTCATACACATTATTTGTTACTATCATCTCTCACACTTTTGCTTCCTTCCAAGACATTTACATACCTCCCCTTCCCCATGGCTAGTATTTTAAACTATCTGTGTACTGCAACACACTGGGATTTTTGGATAAAGAAGCCTACATTTTAGATAATGTTTAAACTACATCTGTAGGCTACTACTTCAAAAAAAAAAAAAAAAAAAAAAAAGGCGCTGAAGAGCCCATATTGCCCTCTATTACTCTTGAGGTCTACTCCAATTAAGCAATCTATCAAATTACCATGCTATGCATGTTATTTAGTTTCTGCTTAAAACAAAAGCATAAATGATGGAGGTTTATGCCTACATAAAGGAGGTGAACTGCTCTGGTCTTGATTTTTCTGTTCATGCCTCAGTACATAAAGTGGTATTTAAAAACTTCATCTATTTGGAAAAATGGCTTAAAACCACCACACAAGTTAACACACTTGCAGCTGAAACTATTCCAGAAACCTACTTATTTGAGTAGCTAATATTTTCTGCAGTGTTTACCTGATAACTAAATTTAGTGAACACAAAATAGCTTGGCATGTTATTCTGAAGAAAAGCAAGAAGGTGGCTTTATGCACTGAAAATATAAATAGGAGGCTTCCATTTGCTAGTAATTCTAAACAAGCAATACAATTAAAATTTAGTGTTTGCTAACAAAAGATCTAAAACAGTTCACTACAAAACAACCCTGTAGGTGTCCCTTTTATTAATAAAAATCCAAGTGCCAAATCTCTTACAGGGCCCATAATATATATATAAAAAAATACCAATTACCAAGTTACCTAGACTTTGCAAGATTAATCACTCAATTTCAGCAAATGAGAAATATGCAACGTGCAAAAGCTCCCAAGTTAACACAACAGGGATGCCAAGTGCTTTTCAAACCTGAACATCAGAGTGAGCTGTTAAGCCTCGGAAAGACAGAATAATACTGATATTATCCAATTCTGAAAATTCTCAACTATTGTGCATCTTGCCAAGATCCTCAAATATCTCTTTTCTTCCAAAGTCCATAACTTAGAACATCTTCCAAAATAGTCAGTTTTCCACTTTTCATTAGGCACACTATTTTGCAATTTAAAAATCTATATCTTACACACATATCTTATACTTTCTGGCTTGCCTCAGTGTTTACAGTATTGTTAAACATACTAATATACATTGTTAAAAAATGATCTTATAAATAATCTATTTCAACGTTCTTTGGCTACATGTACCATTCTGTTTTTTCATACAAGTGTCTTATTCAGAAAGTGCTTCCTGTGAGAACTGCTTCCAATGAATGCATTAAACTTGCAAAATCTAGCTTCCCACAATATGTCCTTTTCTACCCTGTACTAGAAGTCCCATATTTACAAAATATTTTAAACTTTACAACAAATCCATTACCATATAAAAAAAGTGCAATTCTCTCTCACCCCATATTCTGGGGCAATGACATTCTTCATAAGTTTCTACAGAATAGCAGCCTATGATAAGCAAATAAGGTGCTTAGCTTATGCCCAAGGATCTACTTTTTAAGTACGCTGGGCAGTACTTTTTGTACAGTGGCAGAGTCAGTGTCGAGGCTACTGGCGGAGCGGCGCCCCGGTCAGGTTGGCGAGCTCTATGAGAGCAAGGGCTCCGTGCAGACGCTCCCGCTGCTCTTGCAGCCGGCGCTGGGCACCGCGCTTCTCGTCGTCCTCCTCGTCAGACTGAAGGTACTCCAGAGGGTCCTGCTGCTCCTGATCAGCTTTCTGCACGAGCTTCCCTTTCAAGGTGGGGGCACGCTGCTCTCTTGTCTCCCAATACCTACATGGAACGCAGGCACATAAGCTATTTGTATACACGACCTCCTCAAACCTTTACTTTTCTTTAGCAAACAGGTTCTTTACCACAGTATTGTTTTCTGTGTCTTAGGTTATAAAGTTCTAAAGTGATTCATATACTTTACATATATTTCCCATTATAGAGGGAAAGTTGAGGGACACACTCAGATTTCCAAAATCAAAAACTGGCAGTTCTGGGTCTTATACTCAACTCTCTAATCATAGGTTTTCACCAATTAACTGCCTTTAAGATCATATGTGAAATGGACTACAGTAAAATACACAAACAGTAGAACAAATATTGTCTGTCAATTACACCTCAATAAAAAATTAAACAGAGTAGAACAAATAATCATTAGAAAACTATTTATCCTATTCTTCTGACAGAGTTAACTGTAAGAAATTTTAAACCCACAAAATGTGACAGATTAGTGTCTACAACACACAGAGCTTATTCAAAAATCTAAGAGGTACCATGATTATTCTATTACAAAACCAACTGATAATTCATAAGAGAAAATATTCTACCTTTTGGTAACTAAAGAAAGGCATATTTAAAGAACAGTACCACTATATACAAAAATGTCCCATACAAAGACCTGCATATCAATGCTCATATTAGCTTTATTTGTAATGGCCAAAAACAACCCAAAAGCCCAGCAATAGGCAAATGAATAAACAAGCTGAGGTGTATCCATACAATGGTGTACTACTCAACAGTAAGAAGGAATGAGCCTAGGGTTATACGGTGACAGATGGTAGCTACACTTGTGAGCCAGCATAATGCATAGACTTGGAGAATTGCTATGTTGTACACCTGAAACTAATGTAATATTGTGTACGAATTATACTTCAATTAAAAAAATAAACTAAAAAAAGAAAAAGAAATAAACCATTGATAACAGTCAACAACATGGATGAATCCCCAAATAATTACACTGAATAAAAGAAGCCAGACAACAGAAGTGTATACTGTATGACTCCATTTGTATAAAACTGTAGAAAATGCAAACTAGTTTATAATAACAGAAATCAGATCAGTCTGGGGAGCAGGGGAGCAGGAAAGCAGGGAGGGACAAGAGTGATGACTTACAAAGGGGCATGAGGAAACTTTTGAAAGTGACAGATATGTTCACCATCTTAACTTGGATGATGGTTTCACAGGTGTATACATATGTCAAAATGTATCAAATTGTACACTTTATTGTGTGCTGATTACACCTCAGTAAAGCTGTTTTTAAAATTATACAAAAATAACACAACTATCAGATTTCAGGAAATCCAGACATCTCAAACCTGGAAAAACTTGGGCAATACTCAGAGATACAAAAAAAGAACTGCAAACAGTTCAGTATGACTTGAAGGACAACTTGGAACGGAGAATGGCAAAGAAGTTTAACAAGGTCAGCAGGGACCACCAGGCAATGAAGGACTTCGAATCACATGATACCGGGTTTAGACTTTATACTGAGTAGAATCCATTAGTCTGTCATTGAGTAGATGGGAGAATGAGAGGAAAACACAAAGATGACCAACAAGTTTCTGACTTGAGCAAAGTTAGAGCTCATGGGGTGGCAGAGGCCAGCCAGGAGCAAGAGGGAGGGAGGAAGTGACGCAGTAATCCAGACAAACAACGCCTGTCTGAGTGGAGCTTCTGGTCTAACAGGGATGACAGACACTAAACGAATAAATAAATGTGTGATGAAGGTTTTGAAAAAGAAAACACACTGTGTTATAAAAGGATCTATTAAGTCGGTCTAACCTTGTTTGTTCTGGAGGTTAGTGAGCAGGTTAGGGAAGAACTTCCTGACGCAATGTTTGACCTCAGTAAGAAATGAAGAATGAGTAGTGGCTAAACGAAGAGGAAAGCAGCATTCCGGGCAGAGGGAGCAGGGGGCACAGAGGCCTGCAAGCCACAGTGAGGGTGGTGCTGACAAACAGGAAGGCTGGGTAGCTGGAGACAGGTGCGAGGCCAGAGGGAGGCAGAGCTAAACAGCACAATGAGGGATTCCAGACTTTTCCTTAGTGCAGAGGAATCTGATGAAGGAGGGGGTGCCCCGAACAGCCAGTGCTGGTTTCTACACAACAGATGACCAGATGACTCCTTAAATCAGAATACCTTTAGAGATACTTTTTCATGCTGGCCCCCTTGTTGCCATTAAAAAAATTCAACCAGGTGCTTTTCAGAACTTTACTTTAGAAGAATCTCTAGTCTATATCCCAGGAATAATCAGCACCTAACTGATATGAAGAAAACAAAGACAGGCTGCACGGTAGAGTACAATTCATATAAAACAATCTTTAAGAATGAGGAAAATTCTTGCTTTTAAAATAAATTGTGGTCTGGGCACTCAGACTAATTAATATCGTGTACTTGTTTTCTATGGCACAAAGATCCTCACACCACTCCTAACAATTCTGTGGTTTAAAGAAATAAAGCACCATTTCAAGTTATTTTATAAAATATGTATAAAAGCAACTTATTTAAAAGGAGAGAACTGTCAAAGCTCCCAGTGCCAGCCCATGTGCAGGGCAGTACTGTGCAGTGGAGTGCAGGGAGAGCCTTACTTCGCCAACCACTCGGCGGCAGCCTGGTTGTCCACAGCCTGGTGCTTACTGAGAGCGTCTGTGGGCTCCTCCCGTTTCAGCCTGGCATAAGGGTGCTTCGGACAGTGGCGGTTTGCATGGGTGAATCTGCTTAGGCAGCCTTCAAAACACAGAGGGAAACACTTATCAGAATCTGGACATCCAGCAGACGTGGAAAATGTTCATTTTCACTGGTATCCAAGAAAAGTGAATTAAGACCATGGGATTTAGCATTCTGTAACTTGGAGGAGAAAAAAAACCCTAAGGAGAAGCAAGCAGTGCCTTCACCTTTTGGTCATGGCAATATAAATGCATCAACCCCACCAGAAAGTGATTTATTAGCAAAAATGATCAAAACCTCTGACCCAGGAATCCCATTCTTGGAATCCATCATAAGGAAACATCCCATAAGATGAACAAAGCTTTAAAGAGGAAGCCGTGTCCCTCAGCTTTGTTGGCAACAAACAAATTTTAAAAACAAATATTCAATATCCAACATTGAGACAATCATAGTGTATATGCTTACGCAAATGAAAAAGCATATAGACATTCATAACAGCTGACAACAATCAAGAGAACCACACAACAGCAGCACAAAACTATACTGAATTTCAGGTATAACTATGTAAAAAGGTGCATAAGGAAAACATCTCAAGAAATGTGATAAGAGATTTAGAAAATCACTTATGAAAAGTGGTAAGAAATTACTAACAGTGGCAGTAGCAAGATGGTAAAATCTCCCCCTTTGTTGAAAATTAAGACAATGATGTATTTCTTTCCATTTAATAGTTGAAAAGTTTAAAATCAATTAAAAGCCTACTATAAAGGCTGCTTTTACTTCTATAGATCTTTCCACCACCTCTACCTAAATCTACTATTTTTTTTTCTTTTTTTAAGTAATCTCTCCACCCATTGTAGAGCTCAAACTCACAACCCCAAGATCAAGAGTTGCATGCTCTGCCAACTGAGCCAGCCAGGTGCTCCCTGAATATACTACTACTTTTAATTACCTTTTAATATTTTCACCTAGAAGGAATATTTTATTTAAAAATCAATTATTCCCAGAAAATGAGCATGGATTTCAATTTAGAAAGAGAACTTATGATGTTTTATAAAATTTACATCGAAATCTCTCCTCCCAAAAATCTTAAGTAAAAGATATTTTAGCTTTTAACTCACAACCAGTTCTTACATAAACTTAACTCTTAACACCATACCATTTTCTGAACAAACAAAAGGTTTCTCTCCGGTGTGAAGACGCTGATGTGTTTTGAGCTGTCCGCTTTGAACAAAGGCTTTTCCACAGTCTGGATAGTCACACAGATAGGGCCTCTCACCTAAGTAGACAAATAGTATATATTATTTCTGAGACAATAATGTAAGAAGAGAAAGGGACAGAGAGAACTGACCTCCATATAGGTCATGACTCCAAACAACAATAAAACATGTCATAGCCTCTACAAAGCTGCAAGTGTTAATGCTAACAACAGCTATCCATGCTACCAAGTAGCTATCCACTTGAAAGCAAAATAATATTTTCGTTAGGCCTTGAGCTTTTAGGCTCCCAGGTTCAAATCCTTGAAGTTATCTTCGGCTTATCCTGTCATTTTTCTCCCCATAATCCAAATCACTAGCTCTTGCTAATTCTTTTTTTTTTTTTAATGTTTATTTATTTTTGAGAGACAGACAGACAGACAGACAGCACAAGCAGGGGAGGGGCAGAGAGAGAGGGAGACACAGAATCCGAAGCAGGCTCCAGGCTCCGAGCTGTCAGCACAGAGCCCGACACGGGACCCAAACCCACGAACCGAGAGATCATGACCTGAGCCGAAGTCAGACGCTGAGCACCCAGGTGCCCCTCTTGTTAATTCTTTAAAATGTCTCCCACTCCTGATTTCCCATTGCAACTTCCCCACCCCTCCCACCCAGCAGGAACCCTAGCTGGCCTCTATTCTCCACCCCTGCACAGTACTTCTGGAGTGAATGACATAGAACATTTGCTTTTGTCATACAAACTACCTCCTAAATCACTCCAAACCCTACTACACCCCTTGAACAGCTGAAAATTATCTGCTGACTTTTCAGTGGTCATATATCTGCACTATAGCTACTGCATAAGAGGGCAGGGTTTAACTTTACTTCATTCCATGAGATTCATTCCATCCACAAGGCAGTTAGTTCCTCATGTTGTTGTACTCCTTGAAAATCCAATCTTCTCTGCCCATTCAAATGTTCCCAGTCCTGTAGGCTCTCTCAGTGAATCTCCTTATACCTCCCTGCTACCTCCAAATAATTGAACTATGTATCCCTTCACTACCTCATAATCCACTGTTATTTATGTATCCTGGTACTCTCCTGACACAAAGATGTATAATACTTTGTATTCCATTGCAATTCATATATACAACACAGTGCTAGGCTTGAGAAAGTGCTCAAAAATATTGTTTAACCATAATTAAAATCATTTTTTGAAAAGTCATTCTGTGATCAACAAGTATCCACTGGTACTTCCAATATGACTCAATTAACAGTAACAAGTACTCCCTTAATTTCTCATTATTTAGAAATGTACCAAATGATTGTG
Source organism: Panthera uncia (assembly GCF_023721935.1). NCBI lineage: Eukaryota > Metazoa > Chordata > Mammalia > Carnivora > Felidae > Panthera > Panthera uncia. The sequence goes on from NC_064807.1 coordinate 29,563,517, forward strand.
ATAGACACGTGTTAATAAAACAGGGGTATGGGGGTATTTAAAATAGTAAGAGATGGGGCGCCTGGGTGGCTCAGTCAGTTAAGCATCCAACTTCATCTCAGGTCATAATCTCACGGTTGTGTGTGAGTTCTACCCCTAAGTCGGGCTCTGGGCTGACAGCTTAGAGCCTGGAGCCTGCTTCAGCATCTGTGACTCCCTCTCTCTCTCTGCCCCTCCCCCACTCATGCTCTGTCTCTGTCTCAAAAAATAAATGTTTAAAAAAATTTTTTAAGTTAATAAATAATAAAATAGTAAGAGAAAGTTTTTTGCAAACCATATACATACTACTAGAGCTTAACCATACCATGGAGATCTTGGGCTCAGCCCCCTGGCATACAGCATAGTAGGCCAAGGCCTGAAAATACAGGGTGACACATGGTGGACTGGTGGTAGATCAGGCCTGAGACTCAGGGATCTTATCATTACACCACATGGTCCCGAATCTTATCTACACTGGCAATATGTACTCTGTGGCTTGTGAACCAGTTATCTGGGGATATTTCAGACCAATTAGATTGAAAATAAATCTGAAAATTCTCAAAATCATGTATTTCGTTTTGTAATGGTTTTACTGAATGGTTCCTAAAGTCAAAAACCTCTTGGCCACCTTAGTTTGTAATAATTCAAAATTAAAACTTTTACCCTTTTTCAGGGATTTAGCTAAGAAAACTATATTCTAGCATATTATTAAAATGTATCTTTTCAAAAACAAACCAAAAAACCAAACAGGTGGTGCCATAAACACTGCAAAAAAAATAGGGAACTAAGCCTTAACAGCCCAAGTTCTAACTGGTACTGCCCAATGGAAAGAGAATAGGAACCACTTCTAGGAACCACATTAAAAAAGCAAAAATAAACAGGTGGAATTAATTTTGATAATATATTTTATTTAACCCAATATATCTAAAATATAATTTCAACATATAATCAATATCAAAAGTAATTAAGGACATTGTTTACTCTCTTTTATTCATACTCAGCATAGTTTACACATATTGCCCATCTCAATTTAGACTAGCCAAATTTCAACTGCTCAAGAGCAGCATGTGCTACGATATCTGCAGCACAGCCCTAGACTTAAAGGTATGGGAGGCTGTAAGGCAGTGGTCTTTGCTTTTCTTGATGCCTCAGTTTTATCATCTGTAAATTATTAAATACCATTATTATAACCATAAAGCTCCTTCTTCTGGGGCCAACTTTCTCTATGGAAAGAACAAGGGCTCTTTCTATGTTATTTCTTTGCTCTCTAATATGGTATTTAAAATTTAAGTATAATTTCTCTACACAAATAGAGATATGTGATAGTCCTGGGATAGCTACCTATAATACATTTAATTCTGAAAAATTATACTTCACCTTAGATTAAATAGCTAGGTGAAACATTCTGATGGCACACTGGGGATTCTAGTAATTCTGCTAAAAACTGGACACTGTTTTAGTATTTGGCCTACAAATCAGTCTTATCAATTACACAGACAACTGAAGGGCATATCAAATATTGACATTTAAGTAGGCAGAATGATAGAATTCAATTTAGCAATAATATTCCTATGACAACTAGATTAATTACCATGATACTTTTAGAAGTCACATGGTACCAATGCTGAGAAAACCAGTCTTTCCTACCAAAAAAGAAACTGACTATACAGTGCCTGTCTTAAAAAACTTCACAGTAAGGAAATATAAAGCAACTAAAATATTAATTTATGGGCCCAAACATCAAATCAGCTTTTAGTAATACTTCTGCTCAACTTACCTGTATGAGTCCTTTTGTGAGCCTGGAGTGATTTCTCCCGTGGAAACACCCTATTACAGATGTTACAACGGATTCTGCTGGATGAATGCTCTCCTTCATTTATTAAATCCCGGACAGTATCTGCTCTAGGTCTACCACGTCGGATTCCATCCTATTAACAATTTGTATAAATGTTAATGTAATTTCTTAGATCCTCTCATTAAAGTAAAATATCACAATAAATCATTTTTTAAATCTTTCTTGAGTGACATCAGTGAATATAGTAGAATAGGTAGTTCCAAAGGCCCATCCCTCCACAGATCACTGAAAAATTGAGAAAAAACTGTCAAAATCACCTTTATCACAACTCCAGAAAATAGATTTACAGCAACACAGGGAACACTGAATCAAAACACAGGCAACCTAAAACAATAGGAAAGCTTTGCAGTATTTTTATTCCCTGCCCTTGCCTCTCCCTGACCCCCACCAGTGATCTTGAAGAGCCTTCATTCTCACTCAGTCCCTGGCTCCACAAAGAGCAAAGCAGATTTAATTCTAAAAGAATTGTGTTTGTCTGTTTTGATCTGTCAGGGTGCTACTTGAAGAACTAACACAAGGTGTTTGTCTTTGTTTGACCTAACTCAGAACTCTCTCAGGGCAGTAAAGTGGCTAAACAGAGCCGCTCAAAACCTTGTAAGGCTAGGAGCACCTGGGTGGCTCAGTCGGTTAAGCGTCTGACTCTTGATTTCAGCTCAAGTCATGATCCAGCTGACTCTTTGGTCCAATTCTTTGGCAGCTCTGTGTTGGCATTGCAGAGCCTACTTGGGATTCTCTCTTTCTCTCTCAGTCTCTCTGCTACTCATGTGCACATACTTTCTCTCTCTCAAAAATAAACAAACATAGAAAGAAAGAAAGAAGTCACCATCTTTAAAAGAGAGAGAGAAAAAAAAAAAAAAACCTTGTAAGGTTTCAATAATAACTTGCTGCCACCAGGGGCAAAACGTTTCAACTGAGACAAAAGGACACATCAAAAGCCCGGGAGGAAAAGCTGGAGGGAGAGTTTCTTTGGGTAATTAGGGCATTGAAAATTGCCCTGGTATCCTAAAGATAAAAATTTAGAAAGCCACCGACTTGCCCAGGGCAGGAAGCATGCTCAGAAAAGACCTGAAAAGACCCTAAACTGTCACACCTCTGATCCTCAGCTAGGCACAAGCAGGAAATGAAGGCTAAGACAGAGTTATAATGAGTGTAAGCATTGAGAGAAAGCTACAACACAGAGCCATCTCTGCAAAGTCAGGTATTTGTTCCCTTTCAGTTTTTGGCTACAGGCATTCAAGGCAATCTCTAGCAATCTCTAGCTGAGAACACACACAACAAATAGAGTTTACAAAAATAGTTTAGAAAATTTGCAAACCAGGAGAACCTGGGTGACTCAGTCAGTTAAGCTTCTGACTTTGGCTCAGTTCATGATCTCACAGTTCATGGGTTGAAGCCCTGCATCCAGGCCCTGCGCTGATAGCTCAGAGCCTGGCACCTGCTTCGTATTCTGTATCTCCCTCTCTCTCTGACCCTTCCCTACTCACTCTCTCTCTCTCTCAAAAAATAAATAAACATTAAAAAAATAATAATAAAAAAAAAAAAGAAAAGAAAAAGCAAATTTACAAAACAAGTAACTACAACCCCCAGCACACAACCAAACCAAACTCTGGGGAAACAGAAGAATCTGATTTCCAGAATCACCACAGTAGAATATTCAAAACATCCCATTCTCAACAAAATATTACTAAACATGTAAAGACACAAAGTATGGTCCATACACAAGAGATATTCATAGAAACAGACCAAGAGGAAGTAGATGCAGGTCTAACTAGACAAAGACTTTAAATAAATGGTCTTAAATATGCTGAATGAGGTCATGGAATCCATGGACAAAGGACAAAAGGAAAAACGGAAGAACATTGTTGCAACAAACAGAAAATATCAATAAAGAAACAAATTATAGGGATGCCTGGGTGGCTCAGTCTGTTAAGCATCCAACTCTTGGTTTTAGCTCAGGTCATGATCTCACAGTTTGTGGGTTTGAGCTCCACATTGGGCTCTGTGCTGACAGTGCAGAATCTGCTTCAGCTCCTCTGTCTCTCTCTCTGCCCTTCCCCTTCTCACACACTCTCTCTCAAAAATAAATAAACATTTTTAAAAAGGTGGGGAAGACACTTGGGTGGCTCAGTTGGTTAAACATCCAACTTCAGCTCAAGTCACGGTCTCACAGTTCGTGAGTTTGAGTCCAATGTCGCAGGCTCTGTGCTGAAAGCTCAGAGCCTAGAGCCTGCTTCAGATTCTGTGTCTTCCTCTCTCTCTGCCCCTCCCCCACTTGCACTCTGTCTCTCTCTCTCTCTCACTCTCAAGAATAAATAACCATTAATTTTTTAAAAAATTATAAAAAGAAACCAAATAGAAATTCTGGAGCTAAAAAAAAAAAAAGTATGATGACTAAAATGGAAAAATTCACTAGAGAATTTGAATGGCAGATTTGAACTGGCAGGAAGAAAGAATCAGCAAATTTGAAGACTAGTCAATTGAAATTATCCAGTCTGAGGAACTGAAAGAGAAAAGAATGGACAGAGCCCAAGATACCTGTAGGACATCAAGTGTCTTAGTCCATTTGGGCTGCTATAACAAAATACCACAGACTGGGTAACTTACAAACAACAGAAATGTGTTTCTCACAGTCCTGGAGGCTGGAAAGTCCAAGATCAAGGCACCAGTATAGTCAAGTGAGGGCCCTCTTCCTGGCTCATAGATGGTACCCTCTAGCTATGTCTTCACATGGGAGTTCTCTAGAGCCTTTTTCAGAAAGGCATTAATCCCCCGTCAAGAGGGCACCACCCTCATGATACCACCTCCCAATGGCCCCACCTCCTAACAGCATCATCTTTTGGCAGTCAGGATCTCACCACACAAACTTTGGGGTGCATAAACACTCAAACTATAGCATCAAGCATACCAACATACACATAATTGGAGACCCAGAGGCAAGAAAGAAATGGGCAGAGAGAATATTTGAAGAAATAAGGGATGAAAACTTCTCAATTTTGATAAGACATAAGTGTAAACATCTAAGAAGCTCAAAGAACTTCAAGAAGGATAAACGCAAAGAAAGATCACTCTGAGACACATTAGATCAAACTGTCAAGAGACAAAAGGCAGAGAATCAAGAAAACAGGAGAAGCAATTCATCAGTTACAAGGAGTCCTCAAGAAGATTAAAAACTGACTTCTCAGGAGAAACTACAGAAAGCATTAGGATGACATGTCTGAAGTGCTGAAAAGAAAAAAAAAGTCAACCAACAATCTTATATCCAACATGATTATCCTTCAAAAATGAAGAAGAAATTAAGACATTTCCAGAGAAACAAAAGTTGAGTTCATGGCTAGTAGACCTGCCCTACAATAAATCTAAAGGAAGTTCTTCAGGCAGAAATGAAAGGACACCTGACAAAGTCAAAGCCATACAAAGAAATAAAGAACCCCAGTAAAGGTATTTACATAAGTAAATACAAATGCCAAAAGTATTGTATTCAGGGCTTGTAACTCTTCTTTTTCTCCTATATAATTTAAAAGACAATTGCCAGGGGCACCTGGCTGGCTCAATCAGAGGAACATGCGACTCTTAGATATTGGGGTCATGAGTTTGGGCACCACACTGGGTGTAGAGATTGCTTAAATAAATAAACAAACAAACAAACTTTAAAAAAAAAAAAAGGCAAATGCCAAATGTATTTTAAAAATTATAAATCCAGGGGCACCTGAGTGGCTCAGTCAAACATCTGACTCTTGATTTGGGCTCAGGTCATAATCTCAGTCAAGGGTTCAAGACCCATGTCAGGCTCTGAGCTGACAGCATGGAGCTTGCTTGGGATTTTCTCTCTCCCTGTCTCTCTGCCCCTTCCCTGCTTGCACTTTCTCTCTCAAAATAAATAAATAAACTTAAAAAAAATTATAAATCCGGGGCACCTGGGTGGCTCAGTTGGTTAAGCATCGACTTCAGCTCAGGTCATGATATTAAAGTTCTCAAGGTCAAGCCTGCCTTGGGCTCTGTGCTGACAGCTCAGATCCCGGAGCCTGCATCGGATTCTGTGTCTCCCTCTCTCTCTTCCCCTCTCCTGTTCATGCTCTGTTTCTCTCAAACATAAATGAGCAATAAAAAGAAATTATAAATCCATGTTAGTGGGAACATAATGTAAGAATATGTAATTTGTGACTATAGCAGAGTTTTTGTTTACTATTGTAGCTAAGGTGGTTATTAATTCAAAATATATTGTTTTAAGTCTAAGAGATTAATTGAAATTCCCAGGGCAGCCAGTTGAAAAAACAAAAAACAAACAAACAAAAACCCTAAAAATCAAGAAGAAAACAAGAAAGATATGAAAATAGTACACTAAAAGAAGGCAGTGAGAGGAACTGAGAAATGAAACAGGTAGAAGACATACAGAAAACAGATAACAAAATACCAAAAGTTCTTCCTTAACAGTAACCACTTTAAATATAAATAGATTAAAATCACCAATTAAAAGGCAGAGATGGGCAGAATGGATTTTTCAAAAAACGGTCCAACTATATGCTGCCTCCAACAGACTTCTTTAGATCCAAAAACACAAATAAGTTAGAAGAGTTAGAAGAGAATAGCATGGAAAGGAGGGGCTCCTGGCTGGCTCAGTTGGTAAACCATGTAACTCTTGATCTCAGTGTGGTGAGTTCAAGCACCACCTTAGGCCTAAAGCTTACTTAGAAAAAAAAGAATGGAAAAAGGGATAACAATTATAAACACTCACCTAACAGAACCCCCAAAATGCATGAAGCAAAAATTGACAGAATTGAAAGGAGAAAGAATTCAAAATAGTTGGGGTCTGACTTTTAATAATAGATAGAACTAGACAGGTCAACAAAGATATAGAACACTTGAACACTCTAAACCAACTAGACCTAACAGACATATATAGATCACTCAAAATACACAGCAAAATATACATTTTTCTCAAGTGCACATGGAATATTCCCCAGGAAAGACCATGTGTTAGGCCACAAAGCAAGTAACAATAAATTTTAAAAGACTGAGAAAATCATCCAAAGTATCTTCTGTGACAAACATGGAATGAACCTATAAACCAAAAACAAAAACAAAACTGGAAAATTCACAAATATGTGAAATTAAACAATGCAGTCTTAAACAGCAATGGGTCAAAGAAGAAATCACAAAGGAAATTAGAAAATACTTTGACACAAATGTAAACTAAAACACAACATGTCAAAACTTATGGGATACAGTTCTTGGATTTGAAGGCTTCATAGAAGATAACAATGCTACCTAAACTGATGTGCAGATTTGGTGCAATCCCTATTAAAATTACAAAGGCCCAGAAATGGAAAGTGATCCTCCAACTCATGTAAAACTGCAAGAGGCTCCAAATAACAATATTTAAAAAGAACAAAGCAGGACACATATGTCCCTATTTCAAAACTTACTACAAAGCAGCAACAATCAAGACAGTGTGGTACGAGCCTAAGTAAAGACACACTGAGACAGAATTGAGAGTCAAGAGATAAACCCTTATTGGGTTGCCTGGGTGGCTCAGTTGGTTAAATGTCCAGCTCTTGATATAGGCTCAGGTCATGATCTCCCGTTTGTGAGTTCAAGCCCCATATCAGACTCCATTCCAACAGTGTGGAGCCTACTTGGGATTCTCTCTCTCTCTCTCTCTCTCTCTCTCTCTCTCTCTCTTTCTCTCTCTCTCTCTCAAAATAAGCAAATTAAAAAAAAAAAGAATAAATAAGCTGGACTTAAAATGAAAAAACATTTAAGTATCAAAGGACAGTCTCAAGAAAATGAAAAGACAACCTTACAGAACAGGAAATTAATATTTGCAAATTATATCTAATAAGTGTCTAGTATCCAGAATATGTAAAGAACTTTTACAACTCAACAAAAAGACAAAGAACCCAATTTAATGTGTAAAGATCTTAAAAACACATTTCTCCAAAGTAGTTATACAAATGGCCAGCAAGTTCATGAAAAGATGCCCAACATCATTAGCAAAATGCAAATCAAAACAATTATAAGGTAAATTACATCTCGATAAAATTAATTTTTCAAAAAGCACAATAAGATACTACTTCACACCAACTAGATTATACTCAAAAAAAGAAAAAGAAAAAAATAGGAAATAAAAGTGGTTTTTGGCAAAGAGGTAGAGAAATTGGAGCCCTCAAAATCACTGCTGGTGGGAAAACAATTTCAGAGTATGGTACAATGTCATAAACATACACAATGGAATATTTTCAGCAATAGAAAGGATACATGCTACAAGGTAGACAAACCTCAAAAACAGTAGCTAAATGAAAGAAGGCAGACTCAAAAGGCCAAATATGTAGGATTCCGTGTAATGAAACTTCCAGAATAGTTAAGTGTACAGAAACAGAACTCAGATTGGTTTCCAGAAATTGCATGTAGTGGAGAATAGGAAGTAACTACTGAGGACAGGGCTTTCTTTTGGGGTAATAAAAATGTTCTGAAACTTGATATAGGTGGTAGTTGCACAACATTGTGAATTATTAAATGTTACTGAATTACATTTTAAAATGGTTAATTTTGGGGTGGCTCAGTCAGTTGAGTGTCCGACTTTGGCTCAGGTCATGATCTCACCATTCCTGAGTTTGAGCTTCACGATGGGCTCTGTGCTGACAGCTCACAGCCTGGAGGCTGCTTTAGATTCTGTGTCTCCCTCTCTGTCTCTGCCCCTCCCCTGCTCATGCTCTCTCTGTCTCTCTGTGTGTGTGTCTCTCTGTCAAAAATAAATAAACATTAAAAAAAAATTTTAATGGTTAGTTTTATGTTATGTGAATTTCACTTCAATTTAAAAAAAAAAACTAAGGAAATCTGAATACACTACGGATGTTAGTTAATAACAATTTATCAAGCTGGTTCATTAATCGTAACACACATACCATGCTAATTTAAGATGTTAGCAATGGGAAAACTGGGTATGTGATTTATGGGAACACCCGGTACTATCTTAACTTTTCCATACATCTAGAACTAATCTAAAATAAACATTCACTTGAAAAAAAAAAACTTTCTCATTTCCCAGGTAAGTTAAATTTTATACATACAAGTTACATGAAAAAAAATCATAAAAGGATTATATACAACTACAAACAAAATGAAGATGTTTTTACTGCCTACAATATAAAAACGTAAAGCCTTCCAAATCCTTAAAAACATCAGGCCAAAGCCTTGATGGATAACAATAAGCTCCAGCAAAATTCCATTCCATCAACTTTCACTTTGAAAGAAAAGCTCAATCTCAACATGGGTGAGTTATCTTAAGGATAAGTCATGTTTAAAAAATTCATAGATATTAAAATCCATTTCCTTAACAGTCAACAGGTGGAAGCAATCTAAATGTCCATTGACAGATTAAAAAGAAAAAAAAGGTGGTATTTACAATACAATGGAAAATTATTCGGTCTTAAAAAAAGAGAATCCTGCCATGTGCTGTAATGTGGATGAACTTTAAAAGGGCTACGCTAAGTGAAATAAACCAGTCACACACACACCACAAACTCTACAGGATTCCACTATGTGAGGTATTGAAACTAGTCAAACTCTTAGAAAGTAGAATGGTGGTTGCTAGGGACTATGGGGAGAGAGAAAAGAAGAGTTCAATGGGTACAGAGTTTCAGTTTTGCAAGATCAATAAGTTCCTGAGATCTGTTATACAACAATGTGCATATAGTTAACACCAAAAAACAATTAAGATGATAAATTTTGTTGTTTTTTTGCCATACACACACCCCAAAAAAGGAATGTGGAAAGGCAGTATGGCAGATAATAATACTGTAAAAATATTCACTGCCCCTCTTCTCACTGTGGGTACCAATGAGGCAAAGTTGACCATATGATTTGCTTTGGCCAATAAAATGTGAGTGGAAATTATATGTATGACCTCTAAGCAAAAAAGCTTTAGAAGCCATCACATGACTCTTTCATCTCTCATTTCTCTCTGCCTTGAGACCCAAATGTCCCCAGGTAGGAGATGTTCCTTCGGGGTCCCAGAATGATCAAGACAAGGTGCATACCAGCACAGGACAGAACAACCCTCACAGGACAGAACAACATGAGTCATGATCAGGCTGAAACTGGGATTTCCAAAGTTGCATTCTGCACCATGCTCCAGCCTAAGCTGGAGGCACTTTGTTAATAAATATTTGCTGATGGGATAAAGATCTCATCAATTCTTTTTGATATCAAAATTAACAAAAGAGGCACATAATTGATGTATTTCCTTAACCTTATATAACTCTTTTAGAAGTTTCCATTTATAATGAAGCTAGGAATTGGGAAGGTCCTACCTGGACCCTGACTTAGTGCAAATTAGCAAATCAACTTGTAGCAATTACTGGTCATTACCAAATACTTTCACCTTCACCTTTACTCCTTGGCTGGGACTCTTACTAGCTACACTTTGCTCTAGTCTTGCTTACTGAAACTGTTAATCCAGAGTCAGCAAAGATCTAACCAGGAGTAAAACTAGAGAATCCATTACCATCATTTATTGAGTTACAATAATTGGATTGTTGCTGGTAATGTTTATATGATGAATAATTGGTTTAAATCTTGTTTTAAAAATGTAAAATGCAAAATAAATAAATAAATAATCAATCTATGATCCATAAAAATAGCAGGTGATTTTGTTAAGAAATGGAACATGAAATTAGGTTAATTAAAAACCTTAGTAATATAACTCCTCTGCCATGAAAGGATCTTTTCCTAATATTTTTTTAAATACATAAAAATAATGCAAATGCAAAAACAAAATGATACTAGACCACTTCCTTACACCATACACAAAAATAAACTCAAAATGGACTAAAGACCTAAAAGTGAGATGTGAAACCATAAAATTCTTAGAAGAAAACATAGGTAGTAATTTCTTTGACATTAGCTATAGAAACATTTTTCTAGATGTGTCTCCTAAGGCAAGGGTAACAAAAGCAAAATTAAACTATTGGGATTATATCGAAATATAAAATTTTGCCCAATGAAGGAAACCATCAACAAAATGAAAAGGCAACCCACTGAATGGGAGAAGATATTTGCAAATGATATATCCAAAATATACAAAGAACTTATACAACAACACCCCAAAAAAACAAATAATCTGATTAAAAACAGGCAGAGGACTGACCAGGGCGCCCAGTTGGCTCAGTCAGGTATGCATCCAATTCTTGATTTTGGCACAGGTCATGATCTCACGGTTCATGAGTTCAAGCCCCACATTGGTCTCCAGTCTGGCAGTGTGGAGCCTGCTTGGGATTCTCTCTGCCTCCTCTCTCTTTCAAAAATAAATAAATAAACTTAAAATAAAATGGGAAGAGGACCTGAATAGACATTTTTCCAAAGACATAGATGGCCAACAGAAAAATGAAAAGATGCTCAACATCACTATTCATCAGGGAAATACAAATTAAAACTGCAATAAAATACACTTTACCCCTATCAGAATGGCTAAAGTCAAAAAGAAGTAACAGGTGTTGACACGGATGTGGAGAAAAAGGAACACTTTTGGTGGGAATGCAGATTGGTACAGCCACTTTGGAAAACAGTATGGAGGTTCCTCAAAAAATTAAAAATGGAACTACCCTATGATCCAAGAATTCCACTACTAAGTATTTACCTAAAGAAAACAAAAATACTAATTCAAATAGATGCACCAAATATGCACCTCTATGTTTATGGCAGCACTATTTACAACAGCCAAGATATGGAAGCAAACCAAGTATCTATCCATAGATGAATGGATAAAGAAGATATGGTATACATATACACACATACACACAATGGAACGTTACTCAGCCATTAAAAAGAATGAGGTCTTGCCATTTGCTACAACATGGATGGACCTAGAGGCCATAATGCTAAGTAAATACATTACAGAAAGACAAAAACCATATGATTTCACTCATGTGAAATTTATGAAACATAACAAAGGAAAAAAGAGACCAGCACAAAACAGATTCTTAAATACAGACAGCAGGGTGCCTGGATGGCTCAGTCGGTTAAGCGTCCGACTTCAGCTAAGGTCATGATCTCATAGTCTGTGAGTTCGAGCCCCACATCAGGCTCTGTGCTGACAGCTCCAAGCCTGGAGCCTGCTTCGGATTCTGTGTCTCCCTCTCTCTCTGTCTCAAAAATAAATAAGAACATTTAAAAAATTAAAAAAACAAATACAGAGAGCAAACTAGTGGTTGCCACAGGGGAGGTAGGTAAGAGGATGAGTGAAATAGATAAAGGGGATTAAGATTACACTTATCTTGATAAGCAATAAGAAATGTATAGACTTGTCAAATCATCATGTTGTACACCTGAAACTAATAATACTGTATGTGTTTAATTTTTAAAAAGCCTTAGTGACACAATTACTGCATGATGAAAGAATCTTTTCGCAGTATTTTTATTTATTTATTTTTTAAATTTTTGAGAGAGAGAGTGCACACACACATGAGCAGGGGAGGCTCAGAGGGAGAGAGAGAATCTTGAGCAGGATCCACACCCAGTGTGGGCCCAACTCAGGCTGGATCTCAGGACTCTGGGATCCTGACCTGAGCCAAAATCAAGAGCTGGACATCTAACCAACTGAACAACCCACATGCACCTTCCCAGTATTTTTAAATACATAAAAGCATACTGTTGCCTCTATTATAATTTGAAATAACTCACTAGTTAATATCAAAATTTTTAGATTATCCATTACTATCTTCTGTTTCCATTAAAAAAACAAAAATAATACAAAACAAAAAATTGTTTTCAATCATGTCTAACGGGGGTTTGAGTATTTATAAAGTTAACAATTTGTTGCTTCCCCGCCTAAATCATATATTTGCAATTTCCAAATGAGAAATAGAGAGCTAAAAAAATAAATAAAATATAATACAACATCCTAGCCATATACAGGTTAAGGCTTCACTAAGTATATCATTTCAACTGTGAAAATTAAGCAAGGTAAGTAATCATCTTATGCCCTAAATAAATAAAGAGCATCTTTTTTTAACCATACATACAAAAATGAGCTGCATTACTTAAAGGTCCTTTTCATTTTGGCCTTAGCAATAAGAAAACTATGCATCTAGGTACATTCTGACAATAACAGAGTGTTAACTAACTCCTCAGCAATCCAGTATGCCTGGAGTCTAAGAGACAAATCTTGTCAGGATTGCTTGATGGCTCACAAGAGAAAGTTAAGTTAAAAAGAAATTCAACAGGCACCTGGGTGGCTCAGTCAGTTAAGTGCCCAACTTCAGCTCAAGTCATGATCTCACAGTCAGTGAGTTTGAGCCCTGTGTCAGGCTTTGTGCTGACACCTCAGAGCCCGGAGCCTGCAATGGATTCTGTGTCTCCCTGTCTCTCTGCCCCCTTCCTTCTCACACTCTGTCACACAGAAATAAACATTTTTAAAAAAAAGAAGTTTTTAGTTCTATAAAATATTTTTTAAAAATTTTAAAAACAAATTCAACACATTATTTTGTGGCATCTCCTGCAAAATAAGCTACTAAAAAGAAGCAAAATGATTAAATTACAAAAAAACACTTGCAAACTTTGGTAATTTATTTAGAGAGAGCACAAGATCATGCATGCAAGGTGGGAAGAGGGGCAGAGAGAGACAATCATCAGCAGGCTCCACACTCAGCACAGAGCCCAATGCGGAACCCGAAGCAGAGCTCGGTCCCACGACTCTGGGATTATGACCTGAGCTGAAATCAAGAGTCCAAAGCTCAGCAGAAGGAGCCACCCAGGCATCCCTAAATTTCATTTTTAAGACAGACTTTCAGTACCACCAGATGGTAGATTAGCAATTTTCAAAGTGTTTTCTGAAATATATATGGTAAATGTTTTGAGTTTTCAATGTCAATAACTATCTTTAAAAAGTTATTTAAGGGGCCCCTGAGTGGCTCAGTCGGTTAAGCATCCAACTCTTGATTTCGGCTCAGGTCATGATCTCACAGTTTGTCAGTTCAAGCCCCACATCGGGCTCTATGCTGACTGCACAGAGCGTGTTTGAGATTCTCTGTCTCCCTCTCTCTCTGCCCCTCTCCTGTTCTTGCTCTCTCTCTTTCAAAAATAAATAAACATTTTTTTTAAAGTTACTTAATAGGGGCACCTGGGTGGCTCAGTTGGTTAAGCATCCAACTTTGGCTCAGGTCATGATCTCGTGGTTGGTGAGTTCAAGCCCCATGCCGGGCTCTGGGCTGACAGCTCAGAGCCTGGAGCCTCCTTCGGATTCTGTGTTTCCCTCTCTCTCTGCCCCTCCCCTGCTCATGCACTGTCTCTCTCGTCTCAAAAATAAATAAAACATTTAAAAAAAAAAAAAAGAAAATCTTTACGAAAAAAAGTTATTTAATAAAATTTGGGTTATTTCTCAAGCCACTTAGAATAATGGACACATTTACCTAGATTTTACAGAAAGTTATACTCAAACTGGGTGATGACAAACCTAAAAGTCCTTGGCACATTTTTATACAAAGTAAAATTCAAATAAAGTGCACAAATATAACCTAGAAGGAAAAGGCATGTGGACCTTGACAAGAATATGAGAAAAATGTAATTGATCATATTTCCCTTTTTAAATTCAGATTTAGATCCAAATTTTCTTTGGCTATCATATCTGCTTCCTCATTCTATCCCCCACCTTGCCTTACCTGCACAACTTTCCAAGTCTTAATTTGCATTTGTCAATTGTATTGTGTGTACCCTCATAAAGCAGGTCAGTTGAGAAACATACATGTGTAAACAATGTGTATTTCATATGTCTACCATCATCAGCTTACTACTAAAAAAATAATAAACCCCTAAAGTCAATTCATACATGATATATACAGAAGCAATACCACATAGGGATTAAGAACACGGGCTCTTGAAAGTGCCAATCAGTTCTGCCACTTACCATACTATGTTAACTAAACAATCTTGGAGACTCTTTTCTCTAATTCCTCCTTGTTCATTGGATAAACAACGAACAACGAATTTAATTAAGGAATTCAAAAGCCCAGCAGTTTGCTGTGCTAGGCAATAAACTGTGGCCACTACATTAACAGGTTATGTTTAACATCGTGGTGATCAAAATTATATGTACTAATCTGCTATCTGTAAGACTCTGTGCAGTGTTCAGGTGACAGAAAGGCAAAGTGGAATAGGCAGCTGGCAGGTCCTGAAGAGTGAATGGTATCTGAGGCTATGCACAGAGAAGCCAAACACAGGTCCAACAGTGAAGAGTAACCTCATGAACATAGTCTGAGTAGATAGGACACAAGGTGCAGAATCTTGGAAATAACCTAAGGGCAGAGAGAAATTAGACCTGCACCCTCCCCTCCACTCCCCTCTCAGAATTCACAAACTGAGAGAAGATAATGCTAATATATAATTATACCCCAACAGTGCGAAGCAATCTTGTGATGATGGGCCAAAATAAGTTGGTGGATGGTGGATGTTCTCCCCACAGGCAGGAAAGGAAGTGTAGGGCAGGAACAAACAAGAAAGCTGGCAAGAGCTGACACTTAGTGTGAAGGTCTCAGATGTTAACACCTCCCCTTGGGGAGGGGGGGCAATGGCAACAAACAGACAATAAACGAACACAAATGTTTTTCTCAAACTCACAACTGTTATTGCCTCTAACCTGTATACTGAGAGAAGGGACTAGGGGGAAACATGTTACTGGTGTCCTATCTTTCCGTAAAGTAAACAGATTCAGTCAGCATGATTCACCCGTGTAGAGATAAAGAACTACAAGTACTTTAGAGAAACAAAACAAAGTAAAGGGGACTGGAATTCCCTACCTTTAGTCTAGAACTGATTACAAACAAAACTAGTTACCATCCTTAAATAAAGGTATATTCCAGACCTTTCCCCTCAAGATGGAAAAGCTAAAATGAATGAATTTTTGCAGCTGTAGCTGATTGCTTCACTGATTAAAGGACAAATTAAAATCAAGTCATCTAGTAATTCTGAAATATGACTGTGTGAGAAAAAAAGTGAAATATAAAACAGCCTTTTTGCTTACATATTCTTCAAAATTTCTGGTATATTTTACCTCTAAAAAGAGGTGGAGAAAGAGGACCTAAAATTCAAACCCACGCACTGTGGGCAACTTTTATATAAGGTTTGTTAAGGTAAGTCTATTTTAGGCCAAAATGAACATACCTATAAATTTCATTTATCTATTATAACACTAATCTTCTTGGATAATCCAAAATTAGATTAGTAAAATAATAAATGCAAAATATTTTACGAGTACCTGTGCACTGTATGCCTTTATGGTTCCAACTACATAACCTAACTTTTTTTTGTTTGCTTTTTTAAAGACTAGGTATGTTAACACAGGAAAGTATCTAGGCTACCCAGCCATCTCACTAAGGGCTACCTAGAAACAGCAACAGGGATTGTTTCCTTCACAAACTCACTCAGCACTATTATGAGTATTTTCACTGCTTGTCCTCTCAAATTTGTTTTAAATTTCTACTGAAGTGCAGCTTCAAGAATTACAAGGGTGTCAAACACAGAGTTTTATAATTCTGTAGTTCTTTAATAACAATGCCATTAGTAACAAAGTATATCAATTTCCTCTGGGCTCAAAACACATGGAGTTTCAACATCTTTGTTACTGCATGTAAAATCATGACCAAGTTAAACTTGTTTCAATTTGTAGATACAGTATTTGCCAATATCCAGGCACTTATCCACTAATTTACGGTTTTTTCTTCAGTAAACTGCTTATCTGACATAGCCACTTAACAAATAGAACCTGAATATTAACCTTGTATTAGCACAATTCATTCATTACACAAATATTTACCGAGCACTTTTATTCAGCATTTGGAGTGTGAGGAATTAAAGTTGAACAGTCTTCCAGAGAAAAATTATCCCGGCTCTCTAGCAGCTTACAGTCTATAGAGATAAGTATGTCAGCAGAGAGGCACCCGTGAATACAAGCTTCAGGACTGAGAGCCACAAAAACTACCATAGTCCCAGTGTTCCCACTACCTAGCTGTGGGACCTTGAGGAGGTCCCTTCACCAATCCCTCTAAGGCTTAGTTGCCTGATCCATAGTAAGCTTGAACCAGGTAGTCCTATCTTTCCCAGCTCTCAACAGTCTGAGCGTAAGCAATTCAAGGTTAACAGCCTCCCATTCCACTGCTTGCTCTCAGCCAACTAGCAAGGTGGTACGCTGGATGCATGAGGGGCAGTGAGGGCCCACTTCCGCTATGGAAGATTGCCCTAAAATCCCTTCTCGCTCTTCGCCTATCTCTGCTGGACATCTTTAGTAGGGCCGGGTTATCTGCATTGATGGAGGGAATCCGAGCAATCCCTCCCGTCCAGCACCCAGAGGAACAGCTGAAGGCCCGCATCCCTTCGCTCCCTCTCCGGCCAGAGAGGACTCAGCGGTCGGCCCAGCGTCTGCACCGCGAGTGGGCCTCCTCCGCGACCCCAGGCTGCGCTCACTGCACCTGCTGCTGGGTGGCCTCGGGTCTGCCCGCCACCCCTCCGCTAGCCTCACGTGACCGTCGCCCCGCCCCCCCCCCCCCCCCGCGAGGACCCGTTTTTTGGCGCGCGGCAGTGACGTCAGCGTCCTGTCACCCGCCACCGCCCCCACCGCGGCCAGAGGCGACCTCGCGTTTTAAACTCGGCCCCGCCCCGCCCGCCGCATCCGCGGGCACTGCCGGCTCCCTGGCCGCGCCGTTAACGGGCCTTGGCTGCCCCGCGCTCCTCCCACCCGCCCGCGCCGCTCACCTTGAGGTGGCCGCTGTCCGGGCTGCTCGCTTCCTCCTCGTCCTCACCTCCCGAGGCGGCGGCGGCGGAGGCGGCGGGCGGGGGCGCGCTCCGGCCTCGAAGCCCCGGGTGCTCGGCGGCGGCGGCGGCGGCAGGCAAGGCGGCCGAGGCGGCGCCCCCCGCGGCCCCAGGGCTGAGTGTCACGTTGTGCGCGTTCTCGCCCCAGCGCCACGGGTATACCATGAAGTCGCTGAAGCCGGGGCTGGTGGGGATGAGTGGCGGCGGCGGCTCCGGCTCCCCCCCGCCGCCGCACGTGGGCTTGATCGGGGTCGTCCTGATGACCGACACCAGCACCCGCTTTGGGGAGTCGTGGCAGAAGATGACGGGCGGCGGCTGCGGCGGGTTGTCCGCCATCGGCGCCTCCATGCCCCGGATCATCGCCCGGCCCCGATCCGCAGCTCCGGCAGCCGCACTCCCTAAGCCCCGGCCTGGCCCTTCGCTCCGCTCGCCCGCGCTGCTGCCCAGTCGCCGGCGCTCAGTCCCGCCGGCTCATGGCCGGCGGACGTTTCCCGGAAACCCCTTGCGCGGCGGCCAGCGAAGCAGCGGAGCGGCTCGGCTGGCACCGGGCGGCCAGCGCCAGACCCCCAACCCTGAGTCAGGCCCGCCCTCCGCTCTTTGTACTCCCCAACGCAGGCTGCACCGGCGGGAAGCTGCGGGCGGCCTGCCTCTCGGTGACAGGAAAGCAGGACGTGCTGCGCCGAGCCCCCGAAAATAACAACCTGCCGCCTGGGTCACTGCTCCGGCTTTTCCCGCGTTACATTTCGCGCCTGGGCGGAACCAATCACTGCGAGGCCCCTGCCCGCTGGCCGCAGCGGCGAGTGACAGGTCGCGCGAGCCAATGGCCGGGCCTGGACTTCTTTCTAGCCGAGGGGGGCGGAGCCGGGCCTGCGCGCGGGTCCTTTCTGCCACGCCATTGGCCGCCGTTCTCGTATTTTTTTCTGCCTAGAGGGCCAACTGCGTTCGAAACTCCGGGGGAGCGCGCGACAACGGCACTCGCCCAGACACACCCGCCAGGAGCCCCGGCCCCCGTCATCCCTCTGCGCGGGTTGTCAGGGTCGGAGGCGCGCGGGGCGGGAGGCCAGAGAGGTACGCATTGGAGAGGCTTCGGCGAGGGGATGAGGCCGGGACGGGGGGCGGTCGTTGGCCAGCGGGGGCGCGCGCCCGCCGGCCCCGCCCGTCAGCCCCACCCGCCTAAGGCTGTTGGGCCGCGGTTCCCGCGCGCAGGGAGTTTAAAGGGCTTGGTCCGCGGCCGCCCGCCCCGCCCCCGGCTCCCGCCACCCGCTCTGCGGGACCCAGGCCTTCCTACTGCAGGTCTCTAGTAGACGTCCAGAGGTGCCTAGTTTCTTAACCGGCTCTGCCTGTCCATTTGCTGGATTCGCTGACCCTGTCTGCACCCCCTAACTCCCCGCCCTCAGGCTGAGGTGGGCATCAGCCCTGGCCTTCGCCTTCCCGGGCCTCCGTTTCCCCTCTATAACTGGGGTAGTTAAGACGGTGGTCTTCGAAGTGCCTATGTGCTCTCAGTGCAGAGGGGACAGGAACGCAGGCCTGTGTTCTCACACCCGGGACCGAGGCCCCGAGGACCCCCGCCCCCTTGCCCTGCTTCCCCCCCCTTCCCGGGGCCTACCTCCATTCCCGCGTCTGGATGGGCGTGGAGCTCCGGGCTCTCGGGAGTTTTCCGGTCATTCCTGACTCTGTCTGCCCGCTCTTGCTCAGGGATCCCACCCTGCACCAGAGGGATGCAGGACGACCGGGTTAATGTGACACCCATGAGCGCCAGTGGGGGCTCAAAAGCACCATGCAGCAAAGGATGGGGCAAAAATGGAATGTCCAGCCTCATATTATTAACTAGAATGTGAAAGAAGTGACTGTGTGTCTGTTTTGTTCTTTGATGCATTGCCGGGGCCCAGCGTGACTCATGCTAGGCCTTCACTATTTGTTGAATGAATGAATGAATATCCAGTAGTTAGGGTTAGAATTGGTAATTAAATTGGAACACGCCTATATAATAGATGTGTGTATAAGACATGCACGCATACACACACACAAATACAAACAGCTATGCCTAAATTAATTTAGCCACAACTGTTTAAAAAGAAATTTAACCTATATGAACAACTTCTAAGATACATTTTAAGTGATAAGAAAACTATTCTATGAATAGAAAACTATTCATAGAAAACTATTCTATGGGTTCTATTTCATTCTAGCAAAAAATAAAAAGGTGAGGAAAGTATAAATTTTTGCTATATATTTTGCTATAAATTTTAGATATACAAAATAATCTCTAGCAAGATACACCAGAAATTGATATATTTGACTCCAACCAGGGGAATTATGTGGCTGAGAAAAAGAAGTGAAAATTTTTCAAAAGATGTAACTCTTTGTATCTTTTGCACTTTGAATCAAGTAACAGTATCTTCTCAATAAATAAAATTGTATATAGCTACCATTTCCTGGAGGCCTACTACAATAATATCATATGTCTACTGATATACAACAATATGGATAGATGATTTACTTACATTCTACTACAGTCAACAATTCTGTAAGGTAGATATTACTATAACCATTTTACAGATGAGGAAATATGTCCACGGTCACATACCTCAATAACTAAAAGAGGCCGGGTTTTCTGGACCTAAAAACTGCCTATGAGGGTGCCTGGGTGGCTCAGTCAGTTAAGCATCCAACTTTGGCTCAGGTCATGATCTTGTAGTTGGTGGGTAGGTTTGAGCCCCCAAGCGGGCTCTGTCCTGACAGCTCAGAGCCTGGAACTTGCTAAGGATTCTGTTGTCTCCCTCTCTGTCTGCCCCTTCCCCACTCATGCTCTCTTTCTATCTCAAAAATAACACATTAAAAAAAAAAAAAACAAAACTGCATATGGATTATACTTGAGTCTGCTGAACCAAAAGAAGAAGGCACTGAAAAATGGGGCTCCCACATTTCTAAGAACTCTTTCTCATATTTAAAACCTTCAGGTTTTAGGGGTTAAAACTAATTTGATATTTTAATAAGTAGTTGATGTGGAAAGCTGGAAGTCCACTTCTCATTTCACGTAATAAACATTTTGTTTTCACAATTTAATGCCAAATGACTGCACCGTATGCTTCTGGAAGGGAAATCTAACAAACCATTTTATACTTGAAAGATAATAAAAAGAAAAAGTGATATGTCCATCATGGACACTCAAATTATGGATTGAGTAAGATCCAAAAGATTAAGCACCAACTAATAGTTACTGTTTAACATGCCCCAGGGTGCAAGATAAATTATTCAGAACCAGGACACTGACTTTCTGTTTCTAAAAACTACTCTTCATCAACAGTAAATGGGCAACTCCACTTGCTCTCTGCCACAAGAGAATGAAAGACATGCCAGGAATGTGTGAAGTGAACCAGAGGGTGATTCCAGGAACAGAGCTGAGGTCATGCAAGATCTGCTTGTTTGGCTCCCTTTTCATGCAACTAGGAAGCTGAAGTGCGTGGATTGCATTCCTGATGTCTTGTTCTACCACAGACATCATCAACATCCCACAGTGGATATTAACTCTGAAGAATACTAAAACCGATCTCAGGATACTGTATTATTACAGTAATCTTTACAACTGTTAAAAATGTAGGCCTCTTCTGATAGTGTTTTTAAAAATTCATCTGGGTAAACTTTAAAAGATCTTATTGATTTTATTCAGTGATTCATGAGTCAGGCAGCATCCCATCTAGCAGAAAGGAATTCTGAAGAGCTGTAGAAAATGAAAGACTTTTATAGGTAAAAGGGAAAGTTAGTAGCCAAGAGGGGATTGTTTGTGTCAAGTCACCTTCTGTAGGGGGCTGTAGAAGTCTATGAGGAGGGTTACCTCACTAGAGTTGACCAAATAATTCTAGATTGACTGGTTTAAAACTTACTTCCCTAGGACCAGTTGAAACTGTATTTAAGTCTTGGTTTGGTAAAATAGGCTTAGCACAACTGACTCCATTGGGAGCCTTTGTCTCTTTTCTTAACAATAGCCCCCTTTTGATCAGGCTCTCAGCTTAATTGAGAGATGTGATCAAAATTTAAGGTATTAGTGCCGCTTCCAGCTACCACTCTGAAGTTGTTGCAGTTTTTGCCAGTCCTCTGTGTGGTATTTACAGGTCATGATGTCTTTTTGCTGAATCATTGTGATATTCACACATTACAGCCTCAAGTTCACATTGGTTAAGTTGGTCATTCTTTTTATTCCATTCTTTTTCTGAAGTTCCAGTCTCAAGATTACTTGCTTGGTGGTCTGCAGCTGTGAACGTTCATTTAAAGTTTTTAAGAGAATATAGCACACAAGGAGAATATTCTGATCATTATAAACAAAATAATTCCCAATATATGGAGTGCACTCCAAAGCCATGGTCTCTAAGACTCAAATCAATCAATCAAATAAGTCAAAGAAGTGGGGTGCCTGGGTGGCTCAGTCGGTTGAGCATCCGACTTCAGATCTCATGGTCTGTGGGTTCGAGTCCCGCGTCGGGCTCTGTGCTGACAGCTCAGATCCTGGAGCCTGTTTCGGATTCTGTGTCTCCTCTCTCTCTGCCCCTCCCCCACTCTCACTTTGTCTCACTGTGTCTCTCAAAAATAAATAAATGTAAAAATAAGTCAAAGAAGGACCCCCATTGAAGGAGTCATTTTCTTAAGCCAAGTGGCCTACCTATTTAGTGATCTTATGCAGCTGAATTTCAACTTCCCTAGAGATGTCAATCCAAATGCAGCAAGTGGTGTTACCAGAACACAGATACCTCCTGGTGTAGATAAAAGGTAATCAAGAGCTATTTTATTATCAACAACAACATTGGCCAGAGACTATAAGGTTGGTGGGGTGCGGGGTGGCAGGCAGCTATTGCTTTAAGGTAGATCCTAAAGTATTTTTAAGACTTAAAGAGAGGTTCCTGATCATGACCTCATTTGCACTCACTCCTAGCCCTAGAAGTAAGTGAAATCCTGCCAATGTAAGCAAATCCTGAATATCTCCTGGCAGGTCCTTTCTAATTTGACAGTGTAAATTCAGGGGAATTGACCAATGAGATTTCCCAGTTTGTGAACATTTGGAGGAAGAGTTAAACAACCTAAGAGGCATTGCCTAGTTGTACACCTGCCATGGAGGCATTCACAGGCCCCAGGAGAACAATAACCACCACAGACAAAGACCAAAGACAAACCCTGTCAGGACAAAAACCACTCCTCTTAAGGTGGCACTGTTAACACAATCAGTCATGGGGATTGTTGTGTTTGCCCAGGAGGTCAGTTAGGTTTTCAGTGCACTCAGGAGGTAAATCTCCTAGCCTGAAATTAAAAAAAAAAAAAAAGGGGCGCCTGGGTGGCGCAGTCGGTTAAGCGTCCGACTTCAGCCAGGTCACGATCTCGCGGTCCGTGAGTTCGAGCCCCGCGTCAGGCTCTGGGCTGATGGCTCGGAGCCTGGAGCCTGTTTCCGATTCTGTGTCTCCCTCTCTCTCCGCCCCTCCCCCGTTCATGCTCTGTCTCTCTCTGTCCCAAAAATAAATAAAAAAAAAAAAAAGTTGAAAAAAAAAAAAAAAGTTGTTCTAAATGCCTTGCCAAGATGGGTGCTGCTGGTAAGATCTTTTCACAATTGGGGGCAGATCTGATTTAGATAATCACAAGAACATGGGGGTGCAAATGTACTACAATTTACAAAGGTATTTGTGTCTAATTGTGCAAGTACAGTTATAATCAGAGAAACTTAAAATCAAGGCACTGTATATTCTGGCCATAAAAGTCAGACTCTGTAAGTGATTTCTAAGAGGGATTGGTTGTAGTTTATGGTGAGATTGGGAATAGAAGAAAAATTGGTCACAGGGAGGACCAAGGGGTCTCTAGCATCCTGGACAGATTGGAGTTTTTGATGATATATCCAATAGTCAGAAAGGTTGCTCCCATTGGCAATGGACTAATACAGATGATAGTGTTATCTTTCCATGCCAATGCCAGAGTAAAGGTAAAAAAGAGAATAAGAAAAAATTTCATTTTAGGTAAAGTATGAAGTCTTGATCCAGGGTCTTGGATAGAAATAGTCTACCTCAATTCAGCTACTTCTCTTCTTTGTCAAATTGATTTGGTGGTCTCCAGTATTTTCATGAGACCAGAAAGTCAGGTGGAGCCTTCTTCAGTTGTGAAATATGCACTCAAAGTTTAATACCTTGTAATTTAGCAGCAATGTCCATGATCAAGAGTTCTTGGGGAGACTGGGTGGCTCAGTCAGTAAGCATCTGACTTCGGCTCAGGTCATGATCTCATAGTTTGTGGGTTGGAGCCCTGTGTCCAGCTCTGTGCTGACAGCCCAGAGCCCCGAGCCTGCTTTAGATTCTGTGTCTCCCTCTCTCTCTGTCCCTCCCCCACTCATGCTCTGTCTCTTAAAAATAAATAAACATAGAGTTCTTAGTAGGGTCCTTTCCATGAGTCTCACTTTTGCAAAAGCATCACAGTAAAACAGTAACTGTCCGTAAATGACAAAAGACTTTAAAATGGCCATGATTAGGGGTCTGATGAAAGTTCATCATAATGGAACTGAGAGGGAAATTTCATTATTTCTGTAATATACAGCATATTAAGATAATAACTGTTATGATTGATAGCATTATACCAGGACATATCAGATTTCTAGGAATTTTGTACAATTTCTGGAGCACTTATGATATATACCTATACAAATAATACCTATACAAATACAAGATAAAGAAGGCTTAGTATTACTTCTTATTTGACAATGCTTTCCATGGAATTTAGCATATCAAATAAGCCTAATTAGTTTAACATCTCTCTTTTTATAAGGAAAGAGAACAGATTTTTTGAGATATCCCAGGGACACTCTGGAAAATCCCAAAGTTTCATTCAATGTAAAAAAAAAAAATTAGAATTTTAATTTGGGGAAGTTTGTCAAAAATATCAAGAAGGTTTAAAACACTTGATTAGATATGATTATAAGTCACTGTGGAACAATACTTAGTTATACATTTAAAAAAATTTTTTTTAATATTTATTTAGTTTTGAGAGAGAGAGACAGAGCGTGGGTGGGGGAGGGGCAGAGACAGCAGGAGACACAGAATCTGAAGCAGGCTCCAGTCTCTGAGCTGTCAGAGCTGAGCCTGATGTGGTACTCAAACTCCAGAGCTGCAAGATCATGACCTGAGCTGGAGTTCAGAGGTTTAACCGACTGAGCCACCCAGGGGCTGAATTACTTAGTTACCCATTTAACCTAAGTGGCAACAAAAGATGTTAAAGGAAGATTAGGCCTACTTAAGTAAATCAAAGACTTGATGATAAGGAAAACATGAACACAGTAAATTATTGTGGTAAGACACAAAACCTCTGCTTTCCAGGCATATTACTTTTAAGGTAAAGAAAAACCTTTCACAATATCTTATCAAGAACAGACCAGTAGTTTGAGAAAACTTTGTTCTTTAAACAGTGAGAAAACCAAATTCTAATTTTGTACTATTTTATATTTGATACTAAAATTCATTCCCTTCATTCCAACCTTAGCCAACTTGACCACACGTAAAATTCCTTTCTGAAGATTCCTTTTTCACAAACCTTCTACAACTTTTTAAATATCCCTTCAAATTTTGTCCTATGTTTTTCTTCTTTCTCGTCATGGAACAATTAATCATTTTACTTTCCTTACTTACTTTTTATACATAGTTGTTTTCTTTTACCCTTGTAATTTCTAAGTGGTTTTAGTTGTATATATTGATTAGAATTCTCAACCCTTAAAATCCTTAATTCCCAGTAAACACTAAAAAGTAAGTAACTGTGTACTGCACTTACATTAGCATTCTGTGGATTGGCAAATTTATAAATTCATAATTTCTAGAAGTATATTCTTCCTCATAGTAATGTTTCCAGTGTGGCACAAAACATGTTTACTAATAGACCTAAATATCTTTAGTTCTTTTGTAAAAGGAAACGAAAAATAGATAAGACTGTTCAGTGATCAATGTTTCAATATTTTATTTTATTTTATTTTATTTTATTTTATTATTTTATTTTATTTTATTTTATTTTATTTTATTTGAAAATGACCTAGATATTTAATGAATATCCATCCATCATTTAACTTATTTCAGGATAACTTTAAGTTTTTGAGTAACCAAAGCAATTTTGGAAACTATTTAAGTAGACATACCATAAAGCATAATTATTGATAAAAAGTTGACCTAGAAACACTTATCCCACTTACATCTATTGAATACTTTGTGCTTAACACTTATGTTTAAGTCACATATGAAAATTGAGAGACATTACACAAAGTCAGCCATCACCCCAAGCTATTTTTCTTGCTGACAAAATTTTAAAGGGATAACATGAACTTAATTGACCTTTACTAAACTTAGGCAGAATAAAAGAATTATATCTAATATGATAACTCTAAAGACATGCCTGATTTAATCAAACCAACAAAGTTAAACCACTTTTACTTACTAATAATTAAACCTAGACCACATCAAGTTAAAAACATTTGGGTTAGTTTCTATATTTATGAGAGTTCAGAGAATATTTCATTCATATAAGGAATTTTTCAATTTTCTATAAGTCAATTAAATAGAGCTCTTTTACAAATTAATTTTGGCTATACTATCTGGAAGTAGAAAAATACCCCACATCTACAACACATGCATAGAGAGACACACATAAACATACAGAGAGACACAAACTAAGACTTTTCTAAATAGCTACTGTTGTAAAATTTTACCTGTGAATCAGCTACACTGATACAAAACTCACTACTTACAAAAAAAAGTTGGATCCAAATTGTTTTGGGCAGGTGGAATAAATTAAGATTACCTGCTAAGATGGCTAAAGTTTTTAACTAATATTTGTGGAGAAGAAACCTAAGATTTTCTATTTGCCTAAGTTTACAATAACGTTTCTCCCTTTTGTTTTTCTTCTGATAAGAATTACCTCCTTAAAGTTTTATTTCTAAGAGATGACCTAAAAGGGTGCCTGGAGAAGACCAGGGAGAACATTTACATCTCAAAGCTACAGGGGAAAAGAAAGCAAGTTTCTCCAAGAAGAACTTTTGTTTCCTAAGGCCAGAATTTTTACAATACTTACAAGTTTTTTGTTTGGAGTTTGTTTGTTTGTTTGTTTGTTTGTTTGTTTTTGAAATAAATAGGGAAGCTTTGGGATTGGTTAAAAGGGATAGGTAGACTTTGAACTGCTCCTAGAACCTGCATTTCTAGTTTTGCCAAGATTTTTAAAGATAAAGATATTAGCTTTTAATTTCTCAAGAAATTGGGTAGCAATTTAAATTATATCATAGGTTAATCTACCCATCCAACTACATTATCCTCAGTTTACTTCTTTATATCAGGGAGAAGATTTTTATCTAAGATAGAAAGCAAAAGGATTCCTAGATTTAGAGCTGTGTGTCTTTGGAATGTTTTAATAAATCCTTTCAGAAAAGCTTCAGAAGTTTTTTGTTTTCTCCTCTTTTCTCTGTGTACATTTAGTGTAGTGAAAACCTAAAAATAAGTTCCTGTTGGGATCTGAATATCAGCTTCCAATTCAGCCAATTTCTGGCCACAAAGCTACTTTTAAAAAAAATATCCTTCCAAATATCTTGTCAGTTTTCAGTTTGGTCAAGCAGTAAAGAAAGGGACAATGTAAAAATTTATTTTCCTCTCTTGATTGGGCAGTGCACACAGAGGTTCAGAGGAGCTGAGTCTGCTAAGAATTTTTTGTTTGTTTTTATTTAAATTACAGTTAGTTACTATACAGTGTAATATTAGTTTCAGGTGTACAGTGTAATTATTCAACAACTCCGTATATCACCCAGTGCTCATCACAAGGGCACTACCATCACCTATTTCACCCATCCCTCCACCCACCTCCCCCTGGGAGCCATCAGTTTGTTCTCTATACTTAAGAGCCTCTTTCTTGGTTTGCCTCTCTTTTTTTCCCCTTCACTCATTTGTTTTGTTTCTTAAATTCCACATATGAATGAAATCATATGATGTTTGGCTATCTCTAACTGACTTATTTCGCTTAGCATAATACTCTCTAGCTCCATCCATGCCATTGCAAATGGAAAGGGATCATTCTTTCTCTTCTTTTCTTTCTTTTCTTTTTTGGCAATAATATT
>NC_064807.1:29591389-29798342 GCF_023721935.1 Panthera uncia
TATATATATATATATTACTATATATATATCACATCTTTATCTACTCATCAGTCAATGGACACTGGGCTGTGTCCATAATTTGGCTATTATAAATAATGTTGCTATAAACATCAGGGTGCCTGTATTCCTTTGAATTAGTATCTTTGTATTCTTTGAGTAAATACCTAGCAATATGATTGCTGGATCATAGGGTAGTTGTATTTTTAACTGTTTGAAGAAACTCCATACTGTTTTCCAGAATGACTGCACCAGTTTGCATTCCCACCAACAGTGCAAGAGAGTTTCCCCTTTCTCCACATCCTCTCCAACATCTGTTGTTTCTTGTGTTCTTGATTTTAGCCATTCTGACAGGTGTGAAGTGATATGACATTGTAGTTTTGATTTATATTTCCTTGATAATGAGTGATGTTGAGCATCTTTTCATGTGTCTGTTATCTTTTCATGTGTCTGTTTCATGTACCATCTGGATATCTTCTTTAGAAAAGAGTCTATTCATGTCTTCTGCCCATTTTTCAATTGAATTATTCATTTTTTTGTGTGTTGAGTTTGCTAAGTTCTTTATGGATTTTAGATACTAACCCTTTATCAGATATGCCATTTACAAATATCTTCTCCCATTCCATAGGCTGCCTTTTAGTTTTGTTGATTGTTTGCCTCACTGTGCAGAAGCTTTTTATTTTGATGTAGTCCCAATAGTTTATTTTTGCTTTAGTTTCCCTTGCTTCAGGAGACATATCTAGAAAAATGTTTCTCTGGCTGATGTCAAAGAAAGTATGGCCTGTGCTTTCTTTTAGGATTTTTATGATTTCAGGTCTCACATTTAGAGTTTATTTTTGTGTTTGGTGAAAGAGAATGGTCTGATTTCTTTTGCATAATGTCGTCCAATTTTCCCAACAACATTTGTTGAAGATATTTTCTTTTTCCATTGGATATTCTTTCCTGCTTTGTCGAAGATTAATTGACCATATAATTGTGGGTTCACTTCTGGGTTTTGTACTCTGTTCTATTGTTATATGTGTCTTTTTTTGTGCCACTACATACTGTTTTGATTACTATAGTTTTGTAATATAACTTGAAGTCTGGAATTCTGATGCCTCCAGCCTTGCTTTTCTTTATCAAGCTTGCTCTGGCTGTTTGGAATCTTTTGTGGGTCCATACAAATTTTAGGATTATTCGTTCTAGCTCTGTGAAATATACTATTGGTATTTTGATAGGGATTGCATTGAATATGTAGATTGCTTTGGATAGTATAGACATTTTAACAATACATCTTCCAATCCATGAGCATGGAATGTCTTTCCTTTTTTGTGTGTCATCTTCAATTTCTTCATCAGTGTGTTCTACTTTTCAGACTACAGGAATTTTACCTCTTTGGTTAGGTTTATTCCTAGGTATCTTACTGTTTTGGGCACAATTATAAATGGTACTGACTCCTTAACTTCTCTTTCTGCTGTTTTGTTATTAGTGTATAGAAATGTAACAGATTTCAGGGGTGCCTGGGTGGCTCAGTCAATTGAGCATCCAACTCTTGATTTCAGTTCAGGTCATGATCCCAGTGTCGTGGGATCAAGTGCCATGTCAGGCCCTGTGCTGAGCATGGAGCCTGCTTGGGATTCTCTCTTTCTCTCTCTCTGCCCCCCTCCTTGATAACAATCTCTCTCTCCTTCTCTTTCTGTCTCAAATAAATAAAGTAATTAATCTAAAAAAAAAAAAAAAAAAGAAATGTAACTGATTTCAGTACATTGATTTTGTATCTGGTGACTTTACTGAATTCATTTATCAGTTATAGTAGTTTTTTAGTGGAGTTTTTCAGGTTTTCTATTTATACTTTCATGGCAACAGCAAATAGTGAAAGTTTTACTTCTTCCTTGATGATTTGAATATCTTTTATTTCTTTTTCTTTCTGATTGCTGTGGCTATGTAGTACTTCTAATACTATGTTGAATAAAAGTGGTGAGAGTAGATATCCCTGTCTTGTTCCCAACCAGGAGGAAAAGCTTTGAGTTTTTCCCATTTAGGATAATGTTCACTGTGGGTTTTTTATATATGGCCTTTATTATGTTGAGGTATGTTACCTCTACACCTACTTTGTTGAGGGTTTTTATCATGAAAGTATGTTGTACTTTGTCAAATGCTTTTTCTGCATCTATTGAAATGATTGTGTTTCTTATCCTTTCTCCTATTAATGTGATGTATCACTTTGATTGGTTTGTGAATATTGAACCACCCTTGCAACCCAGGAATAAATCATGGTGAACTAGATCATGGTGAATGTTTTTTTAATGTGTTCTTGGATTCTGTTTGCTAAGTATTTTGTTGAGGATTTTTGCATCTATGTTCATCAAAGACATTGACCCGTCATTCTCCTTTTTTGTGGTGTCTTTATCTGGTTTTGTTATCAGGGTAATGCTGGCCTCATAGAATGAATTTGGAAATTTTCCTTCCTTTTCTATTTTTTGGAATAGTTTGAGAAGAATGTTTAAATGTTTGACAGAATTCACCTGAGAAACCATCTGGTCCTGGTCTTTTGTTTATTGAGAGCTTTTTGATTACTGAACCAATTTCTTTGCTGGTTATCACCCTGTTCAAATTTTCCATTTATCCATGTTTCAGTTTTGGTAATTTATATGTTTCTAGGAATGTATCCATTTCTTCTAGGTTGTCCAATATGTTGGCATATAGTTTTTCATAATAATCTCTTATAATTGTTTGTATTTTTATGGTGTTTATTGTTATTTCTCCTCTTTCATTTGTGATTTTATTTATTTGGGTCCTTTCCCTTTTCTTTTTGATAAGTCTGGCAGGGGTTTTTCAATTTTATTAATTTTTTCAAAGAACCAGCTCCTGTTTTCATTGATCTTTTCTTTATTTGTTTTTGGTTTCTATATTGTTTATTTCTGCTCTGATCTTCATTAGTCACTTCCTTCTGCTGGCTTTATGCTTTGTTGTTCTTTTTCTAGCTTCTTTAGGAGCAAGGTTAGGTTGTTTATTTGAGATTTTTGTTGCTTTTTGAGGTAGACCTATACTGCTATATACTTCCCTCTTAGAATTGATTTTGCTGCCTCCCAAAGGTTTTGGACCATTTTGTTTTCATTTTCACTTGTTTCTATGTACTTTTTAATTTCTTCTTTTATTTCTGGGTTGACCTATTCATTGTTTAGTAGTATGTTTTTTAGCCTCCATGTATCTGTGATCTTTGCAGATTTTTTTTTTTTGTGGTTGACTTCTAGTTTCATAGAGTTATGGTTGGAAAAGGTGAATGGTATGACTTTGATTTTCTTGAATTTGTTAAGGCCTGTGCTGTGACCTAATATGTGATCTATTCTGAAGAATGTTTTCTGTGCACTTGAAAAGAATATGTATTCTGCTGATTTTAGATGGAATATTCTAAATATATCTGTTAGGTCCATCTGGTCTAGTGTGTCATTAAAAGCCATTGTTTCGCTGTTGATTTTCTGTTTAGATGATCTGTACATTGATGTAACTGGGGTGTTAAAGTCCCCCACTAATTTATATTATAATCCATTGGTTCCTTTATGTCTGCTATTGACTGTTTTATGTATTTGGGTGCTTTCATATTGGGTGCATAAATATTTACAATTGTTATATCTTTTTGTTGGATAGTACCTTCTATTATTATATAGTCTCTTGTTTCCATCTTTGTTTTATTTATTTATTTTTAATTTTTTTTTAATGTTTATTTATTTTTGAGAGAAAGACAGAGTGAGAACAGGGAAGGAGCAGAGACAGTGGGAGACACACAATCCGAAGCAGGCTCCAGGCTCTGAGCTGTCAGCACAGAACTCCACGTGGGGCTCAAACCCACAAACCATAAGATCATGACCTGAGCCCAAAGCTGGATGCTCAACCAACTGAGCAAACCAAGTGCCCCACCATCTTTGTTTTAAATTCTAGTTTGTCTGATATAAGTATTGCTACTTCAGCTTTCTTTTGACATCCATTAGCATGATAAATGGTTCTCCATCCCCTCGCTTTCAATCTGTCTTTAGGTCTAAAATAGGTCTCTTGTAGGCAGCATACAGATGGGTCTTTTTAAAATTCCTTCTGATACCCTATGTCTTTTGATTGGAGCATTTAGTCCATTTCCATTCAAAGTAATTATTGCCATTTCATTACTCTTTTTGCGGTTTTTTTTTTCCTGTAGGATTTCTCTGTTCCATTCTTATCTCTCTTTCATGGTTTGCTGATTTTCTTTAAAGATACATTTGTATTTCTTTCTCTTTATTCTTTGCATATATATTAGTGGCTTTTGATTTGTGGTTACCATTAGGTTTGTATATAACAGCTGCAAATAACAGTCTATATTCAGCTAATGGTTGTTTAAGTTTGAGCCCATTCTTTACTCCTCCCTCCCCTTGGTTTAGGTATATGGTGTCATATTTTATATCCTTTTATTTTGTGAGTTCCTTGACTGGTTTTCTTATAGAAATGTCCATTTTTACTGCTTTTGTGTTTCCTACCTTCATATTGTAACTTCTGGTCTTTTTTTTTTTTTTCATTCACAGAGTACCCTTTAATATTTCTTGTAGGACTGGTTTCAGGGTGATGAACCCCTTAGTTTTTGTTTGTCTGTGAAATTCCTTATTTCTCTTTCAATTCTGAATGACGACCTTGCTGGATAGAGTATTGTTGGCTGCAGATTTTTCCATTCAGTACTTTGAATAGTTCATGTCATTCCCTTCTGGCTTGGAGAGTTTTTGCTGAAAAATCTGCTGATAGCTTTATGGGTTTTCCCTTATGAGTAACTGTCTTCTTTTGTCTTGCTGCTTTTAAGATATTTTTTCTTATCACTGTATTTTGTCAGTTTAATTATAGTATATCTTGATGTGGATCTGTTTTTGTTGATTTTGCTCATCATTCTCTGTACCTCTTGGATCTGGATATCTGTTTCCTTTCCCAGATGAGGGAAGTTTTCAGCTATTATTTCTTCAAATAAATTTTCTACCCCCTTTTCTCTCTTCCTCTGGGACTCCTATAATATGAATGTTATTATGTTTGATGGAGTCACTGAGATCCCTAAGTCTATTCTCATTTTGCATAATTCTTTCTCTATTTTTTTCAGTTTCATTGCTTTCCATTACTTTGTCTTCTAGGCCATTAATTTGTTCCTCTGCTTCTTCTAGCCTGCCATTCATTGCATCAAGTCTGTTTCTAATCTAGTTTATTGCACTCTTTATCTCTGATTCTTTTTTAACTCTTTTATCTCTGTGGTAGGGGTCTCACTGATATCTTCTATTCTTTTCTTGAACCCAGTGAGTATCCTTATGATAGTTGCTTTAAATTCTCCACCAGATGTGTTATTTATATCTGTTTTGCTTAGATCTCTGGCTGTGGCCTTATCATGTTCTTTGATTTGGAATATATTCTTCATTCTTCTCATTTTGTCTAAGTCTCTGCCTGCTTCTCTGTGTTAGAAAAGCCAGTTATGTCTCCTGCTCCTGAAAGTAATGGCCTTACAAAAGAGAGGTCAGGTAGTTCCCAGGGCCTGGTGCACAGGGCGTGTCTCCAGTGTGTGCTGCATGCACTCTGCTGTTGTATTCTGGCTCTTCTATTCTTCAGGCTAGTCGTGTGTAGAGGTTCTCCTTGCCTTCTGTGGGCAGTGTTTTAGTCCCTGGCCCATATGTGGCAAGTTTTAACTAGGTGTGGTGTTCTCTAGTCTCCTTGTGAAATGAGACCTGTCACCACCTCCACTGGAACCAAGGCCATGCAAAACTGTTTGGTCACTTCCCCAATCAAATGGGGAACCACAGATGTAACCAAGGGCTAGAGACTCAGGTTCCAGGTAGAACCATCTGCCAGGTAGAACCATTTGTGAGCCTAACACAAAAATAGTGGAACTTATAATGGAGAGGAACTTGCCCATCACCCTCAGAAATGATGAGAAAGACAGAGAGCTCAAAGGGTTTGTGTTTCTCATTGTCTCTGAAGCCATCAGAAGTTTCCCTCAGATTGCACCATTGCCACCAATATTGTTTAAAAAAAAACAAACAGATAAACAAACAAAACTCATCTGAGTAAGTTTTAAAGACTTTATTGGCTTTATTCAGTGATTCATGAGTCAAGCAGCATCATGTCTAGGGGACACAAAGGAGCTCCAAGGAGTTGTACCAAATGAAAGACTTTTTAGGGAGAAGGAGGGAAGGACAAGAAAGTTAGTAGACATGAATGGATTGTTTCTGACAAGGTCACCTTCCTTTAGAAGATAGCAGGGGTCTATCAGGAAGATTACCACACTAGTGCTGACCAGGTAATTCCAGATTGACTGGTTTAAGATTCCACTCCTGGGAGAAGTTGAAACTATAATTAAGTTAATTATTAAGTCTTGGTTTGGTGATGTGAGAATTAGCACAAGTGACTCCATTTGGGGCTTATTGTCTCTTTTTTTAACGATGTGTACCACAAAACTGACTTTTTAAAAAATGCATTTTAAAGTTTCAAAATAAATGAAAACCTGAGTGAAACAAAGCAAGATTTTTTTCACCTTGAAAACATACCAATAAGAGCATTTCAAGCTGCTTGATTGTTACAAAATCTTCTATTCTACTTATTGTGGGAGACTGAGCATAACATAAATCCTTTTAAATGATGTCCTTACAGATAAAATTGCAAATAAAATAGCTTTGCAAATAAATGTAGATGAAAAAAGATGAAAGTGCCTGATCACTTGTTTTGAGAATAATAGGAAGATATTTTATCATAAAAATTCTCCTAAATAATTTTCTCAATGTTCTATTTGGCAACAGACTCAAACTTGAGTTCCAAAAGTCCTCTTACAAAGACAAATCTAGAGGGGAGATGGCTTCCCAAAATATTTCAAAGGGATTTTTAAACTCTAACAACAGGAAAGTATCTGCACAAACCAAGTACATTTTTCATCCAAAAGAGCCTTCCCCAAAATATTTTTCAAGAACCTTGCCCGTGACTGTTTCCTCAAGTCAAGAGAATAGGGGAACAATTTTTAGCATCAATTTGCCATATATACTATCCCAAATGTCCAAATATTTCCTTATAAGTGATGATAGTATTGCTAATATTCTTAGCAATAACTCTCAAATAGGAACTCTGACTTGGGTTGTAAGTAATGGTAAGACTGTCAGACCAGCTTAGAGAACAAAGACAGAGTTATTAAAAGGAAACAAGGGTGTCTATTGGACTCCAAAGACAGGGTTAAGACCTGGAATTGGCCATCAGAGCCTACTGGGGACACATGGTTTCTGGCCTCAGTTCCTCTCACTATAGATGTGCTTCATTCTTTTCTCTCTGTAGACACATTTCTTTGCTTCTGCATGTGTATGGCTAAATGTCCATCACTATAAACCAGCACCTGAGTTATTTATGCTGTATTCAGGCCACCAGCAGAAAGAGATTGGCATTTGCAAATTTCAATTTCAAATCACTAAAAGGCAGAATTTGATTGCTCAGCTTGGTTCAGGTGAGCCAATCAGCAGACACAAGTCACTGGTAAAAAGGTGGACTGGGGTCTCTATGGTCTAAGAGACAGTGCCCAGAGAAGAGGGAAATAGCTTATAGACAATACTTACCATGCAAAAAGTAAATCTTTTTCAGTAAGATGTATGGTTTCCACCTAACAATAAATCATGAGTGTGTATTACATGTTGTAAGTATTCTTTCACAGATCTAGGTGTCATTGTATGTAGCTGCATGAGAGCACTCTAACGTCTTGAGCAATGACCTATTATTGAAATTGAAGTTTTTTAGTTTGCTGTTTTCATAATCAACGCTTTAATGACCGTTCATATAGTTAATTCTTTGCACATGTTCATAATTTCCTCATTGTATTTTTCGGAGTAGAATTGATAGATCTGAAAGTTTGCAAAACTTTAAGTCTTTTGATATGTATTAGGATGTTATTTGAGGGGCACCTGGGTGGCTCAGTCGGTTGAGCATACAACAACTCAGGTCATGATCTTGTGGTCCATGAGTTCAAGCCCTGCATTGGGCTCTGTGCTGACAGCTCAGAGCCTGGAGCCTGCTTCAGATTCTGTGTCTCCTTCTCTCTCTGCCCCTCCACCACTCACACTCTTTGTCACTCTCTGTCTCTCAAACATAAATAAATATCAAAAAATTTTTAAAAAAGAGTATTGTTTGATCTTATGTATTCAATTTGATAGTCCCTGAATTCAAGGTATTTGTGTCCTATGCCTTTTTTTCCATCTTCTCCAGCAGTTTTCAAGTTGGAGAGCATATTGTAGGGGTTAAATTAACATTTGTTAATTAACTGACTAGCTTCACAAGTAAATATGTGTGATGTGGTTGGGGAAGCACTAGATTAAAATATATGAAATATGCTTAACACACCAATAGGGATGATGATTGTTAATAATTTAGACTGATTATAAGTTGGAATTTGACTCTTAGAAAAAAGACAGACACTAAAAATTTTGTAGTTTTTGCACTTACCCAACTCATTTGATTAACCAGAGGGAATAAAGTACCCAATATGCCATAATGAGCCATTATTACCCTAATATGTAGCAAGAAGCTACATGTTACTCCTTTCTAATTTATAGTGACACTATGGCGCTATCCAACTACCCAAATATCTATTCTTCCCTTCTTTCTTCATATTAAAATCCCTATATTCTAGGTGCATCATTGATTCTACCTAAATCCTGTATCTACCATCCTTCCCTGAAACTAGATATGATGTTCACTGTCAATGAGATATCAGCCAATGCTGTTAAATGGAGTTTCAGAAAGCTTCTTTAAAACATAGACATTTTTGTGTTTTCACCCTTCTTCCCTCTTCAAACCTGAAATGTGAATATATTATCCAGAGATCTAGCAGCCATTTTGAAAAACAGAAGCTAAGAGTTAAGGATGGTAAAGCAGAAAGGTAGAAGGTATCTGAGTTTTTGATGACTTCATGGAACAGCCGTATCTGACGAGACTGCCCAGTTCTGCATATGTTTCATGTGAGAAAGGAATACACTTTGGTCTTGTTTAAGTCACTCTTATTTCTTAAATATATTCCTAGTAGTCCAAAGCCATTCCTAACTGGTAGAATAACTATATCCAAGTTGGATTTTGACTGGATGTCTCTAATGACAGGGTTTGCTGGTGTGGCACACTAGATGTTCACCAAAAATTTGTGTTTCCCTTCTATAGTCTAGAGTTTTGCCACAAAAGGATTACTCAGGTAAAGACTACTGTTTTTTTCATCCCTTACATCTAGATATGGCCATGTGACTTGTTTTGCATAATAAAATGTGAGCAGAAGCGATATGTGTTGTTTTCAGACCAGCAATATTAAGAAGAGGATATACCTAACCCACAGGTCTCTTCTTCTGTCTGTAAGCTAGATGCAGAGAATCAAACCAAGGACACTGAGGCCTTAGGAGATAACAGGCTACAATCCAGCTCTATCACTACAAAGATGGAAGCTGCTAGCCATTAAGAACCTCGTGGAGGGGTGTCTGGGTAACTCAATATGTTAAGCGTCCAACTCTTGATCTGAGTTGAGGTCTTGATCTCACAGTCTTGAGTTTGTGGCCCATATTGGGCTCCACACTGGGCATGAAGCCTACTTTAAAAAAAAAAAAAGCAGAAACAAAAACAAAAAAACAAAACAAGGACATCTGGGTGGCTCAGTAAGGTAAGCATCTTACTTCAGCTCAGGTCATGATCTCATGGTTTGTGAGTGTGAGCCCTACATCAGGCTCCATGCTGACAGTATGGAGCCTGCTTGGGATTCTCTCTCTCTCTCTCTCTCTCTCTCTCTCTCTTTCCCTCTTTCTCTCCCTTTCTGTCTCTGCCCCTCTCCACTTGTGTGCATGTGTGCACTCCCTCTCTCTCTCTCTCTCTCTCAAAATAAATAAATAAACTTGAAAAACAAACAAACCTTGCAGAACTTAGTGAGAAATAAGCATCTATAACAACTAAGCTGTTATATTTTTTGGTTCATTTGTTATGGCAACCAGATTTACCTTAGCTAATACAGAAATTAGTATCAAAAATAAGATATTAATGTGACAAAAATCTAAAATATGTGAAGCTGTGTTAGTGATCAGGGAAAGCAGTAAAGAAGCTAATACCAAAAGCTGAATAAATACATATTCAGGTCATGTAGCCACAAGACATTTGGCAACATTGTCTAACTATTGGAAAGAAGACCAGAGTCTACTGAGTCAGTAGCTTTAGCGGAAGTGGTTGGTAAGAGTTGGTGTGATAGTGTATGCTGACATTTACTTTCTGCTTTTAGCAAGTTATTATAAGAAAGAGATGGACTTCTGGAAAGAATTGGCCAGCGTGCAAGCAGAAATGAAAGGTAATAGAGAAAATCCAAACATTTGGCACTTCTAAGGGTTGCAGAAGTGGACTGCTATGGATACATTTCTATGACTGCTGTGTTTCTCCATTATTCTTGCCTGAATGGGTATTTTATCATGTCCCTGATCCACCATTATATATTGTAGAGCAGATAACTTTTGGGTTAATAGGGTGTAAACCATGACAAGCCACTTTTGGGTTTTGTAAAGAGGACCGTGTACCTCTTAGATATAGTCAATTGGATGGGTCTCTAGAGGAACTGAGTATGTACTATATGTGGAAAGACGGGTGCTCTTGGAGTTTTGTTGGATACATGATAGGCTAAGGAGAAGTGGATAGCTGTCCACTAAAATGTTCTACAAAAATTCTTTTTCAATCAAAAGGATAAGATTTCCTAGACCTCTGTGTATCTAGGTGGGGTCATGTGACAAGAAACTTTAGGGATGAGACCCAAAAATCTGTGGCTTATCAAAACCTCCAGGTGATTCTGGTGACTACTCTAATGGTGGGGGTCATTGCCTTACGAGAAAATGGAGCTCAGTTTCTAAAAAGCCAGTGTTTTTCTGTCCCCAAGAAGGAAAACCATCCATTAATCAGGAACACTTATTTTGGACTTTACCTGAGTGAAAAGTAAAGTTCTTCCATATTTGAGCTATCATACATTTGGGTATTTATCTGTTTCAACAGCTAGAATTACTTTAATTTGCTTGGAGAGATTGGAAAGGGGCCAAGAACCAAAATCATCTACACCTCACTCATCCTGGACACTGAGAACAGAAATTACTTCACTTACCTTATTCCCTACATTAACATATTTTTGTTTTCCTGCCTTCAGGAATAAATTTTTTTTTATTCCTTACTTCTCTGGGAATTTCTTTCCGTAGCAAGGTTTGAGAGTTCATCACAGGAACTTTCCAAAAGAAAATCTCCAATGGAAGACATCAACAGTTTGTGCCCTACAATTCTTCAAAGCCCTAGCCTCAAAACTATTCCTCGTTGTTTCCACCAATCCTGACTGTTTTATCTGATCCTTATCTAATTCTAATCAAGTTCCTGCATTGAAAGACCTACCTTAATACAACTTTCAAATTCTCAGTAAATTCTGACCTGACATTGCCCTCTTTGAGACACTGCCAAAGCTCTGAGGAAGTGTGGTTCTTACTAGTCCAAGCAATAAACTTAGCTTTATCTTATTAACAAATTGTGTTGGTGATATTTGGGGACCATCACTAGACAGGGCTAACAAAGTCCCGCTATATCCATGAGTTGCTTAGTAAATGGGGCAAGTAGAATTCATGTAGATTAAGAGCATATAATTATGTGCTTATAACTAGAATGAAATCATGACCTCTCATCCTCCTTAGACAGTATGATCTTGGCCAAGAATTTACTCAAGAACTTATAAGGACTGATTTTACAGCCTCAGCTAGGCCTAATATAGTTAAGGGAGCAGCCAATAAAAGGTTTAGTTTATGAGCTAACAATAGGATTTCTTTGTCTTCCTAGAAGACCTAAGAGGTCATAATTTGAGAGCAGAGAGTGGAGAAGAGGGAACAAGGGAAAAGAACCAATACTGCTTATATTATAATGTGCAGTAAATAATGTACAGGACAGATTTTATTGATTGAGAAGTGGCTTGTAAATTATGAGTCAGCAGGAAAATACTTCTCTTCCTCCTCATGGGTTTACTGCACTACTTCTGAGAATTAAAATTTGTCCTTGGGAGATGGTATGACATACATGATAATATATTTGTGTATCTTACTCAGTAGTTAGCCTGGACAGTCCAGAGAATGAAAGATAAGTTCAACTTCCACTGGAAGAGAGACATTAAGAGAATTCAATTTTAAGTTACCCACAGCAACGTTGACATGCTTCCAGCGATCTAAACACCAAAGTCTTCCCTGACACCCATGTGCACCTGTTCTGACACTTGGAGAACCACCACCAACACTGGTTCTCAGGCCCTCTTTCCTGGGGTGTAATTCCAATCTAGAAGAAGTAACTCATACTTGAGCAATTATACTGCTGAAAGAGAGGTGTAGATCTTCGGTAAGACCAATTCTTATGGGCTGGGTCTAGGGTTTCTCAGAGTGGCAGGGATGAGGTACATCTATGTATGACAAGGTTTAGAGAGAGGTACTTTCATAGGAAAAACGTGGTCTAATGACAGAGAAGCAAGAGATTCAAACAGGAACAAGGAGTCTATGAAGGGTTTAATCTCTTCGGTTAAATATACACCTAGGACTTCAGGAATACTTTTTAGTGTATACTTTTGGGTTTTTTCCTCTCCTGTGTGATAATCCCAAACGTTTGTCAGCCTGGTGCATTCTCAAAGCATGGGTAATAGTCATATGAGCAATAAGGGACAAGGCAGAAAGGAACATCTGGCTGGCCCCTCACTTATGCTCTCTGCCTGTGTGGACAAAGCAGCATCCCAGCCAGAGCTCATGAGCTCCAGGTGTGACAGGCAGAAAAAATGACAGAACTGATAGGGGCAGGAAGCAACAGCTAATGGGGGACAATTCAGGAGGACTTAAAAAAGAGAGAATTCCCAGGGCACCTGGGTGGCTCACTTGGTTAAGCATGTGGTTAAGCGTCTGACTCTTGATCTGGATTTAGGTCATGATCTCACAGTTCATGTTCAAGCCCTGCATCAGGCTTTGTGCTCACAGTGTGGAGCCAGCTTAGGATTCTGTCTCTCCCTCTTCCTCTGCCCCTTCCCTGCTTGCACTCTCTCTCTCACAACATAAATAAATAAACTTAAGAAATAGAAGATCACTCCCTATAAATACATACTACATTAGCTATTTGCATGTATAACTGTTACTTATTTATTTTTTGAGAGAGAGAGAGAGAGAGAGAGAGAGCATGAGCACACAAGAAGGGGAGGGGCAGAGGGAGAGGGAGAGAGAGAATCTCAAGCAGTCTCCATGCCCAGTGCAATGCCAGAAGTGGGGGCAGTTATATTTCACAACGATGAGCTGAGCTGGACACTTAACCAACTGCACCACCCAGGCACCCCTGCATATATAACTTTGAATATATAGCTGAAAAACCAGGCTAGTTGGGGTGCCTAGTGTCGCAGTCAGTTAAGTGTCCAACTTTGGCTCAGGTCATGATCTCACAGTTCGTGAGTTTGAGCCCCGCATCCAGCTCTGTGCTGATAGCTCAGAGCCTGGAGCCTGCTTCAGATTCTATGTCTCCCTCTCTCTCTACCCCTTGCCCACTCACACTGTGTGTGTGTCTCTCTCTCTCAAAAATAAAACATTAAAAAAATTTTTTTAATAAATAAATAAAAGAAAAAACAGGCTAGTGAATGAATTACATATTTTGATGAAGATCATTAAGAAATTTTTAACCCTCACCCATTACATTGGACATTAATTGTATATGATGATATTGTGAGGTCTCCACAAAGTCTATAAAAATTTTGTTGTATACAATTGCCCTTTTTACAAATCCATGGAGACCAAAAATAAGTTAGTGTTTGACTTGGGCTAAAGGTGGAAATGGGATTAACGGCAGTTAGGCAGAGGGGTGTCCTGGGGGTGAAGCGGAAGCTCTGCAATGAGATTGTAGTAGTGGATGCACCACTTTGTAAACTTTTTAAACTGAATTGTACACTTACAACAGGAGGATTTTGTGGAATGTACATTATTTTTCAATGAAACTGTTTTTACAAAACCCCAAATTACCCTTTTCAGTTAAAAAGAATATTTATTCAAAATCCTCATATTACCAAAGAAAGTCTCCTATGAACATGCATCCTAAGTGCTGCCTGGCCTTCAATCAGAGAAGAATTTAAGAAAAAATAATTCCAGAGCAAATTTGAAGTGCCAAATCGATGACTTCACTGAAAATACAGTACATGTCAACTTTTAAGTAAATAAATAAAAGCACACCTACCTTCTCAATCAGTTGTGAAACATCTACTAATGTAGAGCATTGTTTTCAACTATATACGTACAATATGTTGTTAAAGTTCGTCTAGAATAAACTACTATTATCATTATAATTTTTACATACCTTGGAAAACAGCT
Organism: Panthera uncia; assembly: GCF_023721935.1. NCBI lineage: Eukaryota > Metazoa > Chordata > Mammalia > Carnivora > Felidae > Panthera > Panthera uncia. The sequence goes on from NC_064807.1 coordinate 29,605,744, forward strand.
AAAGCTGATGATATCTTGCTGTCTCAAAAGTTTTCAAAGCAAATGATCTGAATTAGTTCGTGTTTATATTGTGTGACCTGAATCCCCTGGCTAAAGCTGACCAAAACATGAGCAGAATTTAGAATTGGGTCTGAGAGAGCCAGGCAGTTTGCAGGTAGCTGGCATGTCAGCAGGCACGTTGAGGGGCTGTGGGGCAGCAATCTGCCATGTGGATAGAGAAGTGAAGAAAGATAATCTAAGAGACGAAATCTGACCTACAGAGCCCATGGAGAAGAGATCAGAACGGGGCACACTGCCTGACCTCTCAATGACCCCTCAGCTCCCAGAGTCCTTGGCCCTTTTCTGAGGTCCAGCTACATTGCTCCATATGGTTTCCAGAAGACACCGGGTTTTCTGTTTTCCATTACTTGCAACAAAAAAGTCTTAACTAAGACAGAAATGAAATTACGTGCATAGGAACACATCTGGGAAAGTAGTCACCAAAATGGCAACACCAGCTCCATCTGGGTGGTGGGATTGCTGGTAATGTTCATCTCCTTCCTGTGCTTGTATGAATGTTCTATAATTCAAAAGTTCTATAATTCACCCTGGGGCACCTGGGTGGCTTATGTGGTTAACGTGTCTGACTCTTGATTTCGACTCAAGTCTTCAGCTCAAGTTATGATCTCATGGTTCATAAGTTCGAGTCCTACATTGGGCTCTGTGCTGGCAGTGTGGAGTCGGCTTGAGCTTCTCTCTCTCTTCCTCTCTCTCTCTCTGCCCCTCCCCTGCTCACACTGTCTCTCAAAACACAAACAAATAAATAAAATTAACATTTGGTAATAAGGTTATTTTTTATTGTAGTAAAATACATATAACACAAAACTATCTGTAATCATGTGACAGTGAGAATTCAGTGGCATACAGTACATTCACAATGTGGTGCAACCATCACCACTATCTAGCTCCAGAACTTTTTCCTCATTCCAGAAGGAAACCTTGTCCTCATGGAGCAGCTGCTCCTCATTCTCCTTTCTCTCCCCAGGCCCAGGCAAAAGCTTCTGTCTCTACAGATTTGCCCATTCTAGAAGGTTACATTCATTTTTTTTTAAGTTTAACATGCATAAAACAATAACAGATCCCCTGAAGATTTGTGGCTCCCTTGCTAACCCACACTGAAATGCCTCCAGCATTCACAAGTACTGCTATGGAAATATCTGATCTCTTATAACATTACATTTGTATTAGGCAATAAATTTCAAATTTCTCTAATTAAAAAGCATAAAGTGAATGAATGTTACAGATAAGTTAGTTCAACCACTGATGTTTTCAAATGTATACATACCAAAATAAGAAAAATTATTTCCTAAACATAACGTTCCTGACTCTTTTTGGTATTTTTTAAATGTTTATTTATTTAATTTTGAGTGAGACAGAGTGCAAATGGGGGAAGGGCAGAGAGAGGGAGACACAGAATCCAAAGCAGGATCCAGGCACAGAGCCCAACTGCGGAGCTTGAACCCATGAACCATGAGATCATCACCTGAGCCGAAGTCCGATGCTCAACCAACTGAGCCATTCAGACACCCTCCTGACTTTTTGAATGATCTTTGTCCTTACTACCAATATTTATGTGGCTTTCATGGAGTGGAAGTGTGATGATTGATAGGCTTAATGGTATTGTCTTTTTTTCTGTATCTGGAGTTAAAAACTCTATGACAACATTTTTACTATTATTTAGAGATTCTAAGAATTTTCTCAGGTGTAGTAGATTAAGTGAAAGGACTATATAGGGCAATATATAAATTTCAATGGTAAAAATAAAGCTATTTCACAAAATTTACAATAAGAGACAAAATAAAAGAATAAAAGTATTTGACAAAATTTATAAGAAGTAAAACAAACCAAAACTTTAAAATAAAAATTAAACAGGCATGCCTGGGTAGCTCAGTTGGCTGAGTGTCCAACTTTGGCTCAGGTCATGATCTCGCGATTGGAGTTTGAGCCCCGCATGGGGCTCAGTACTGACAACTCAGAGCCTGGAGTCTGCTTCGGATTCTGTGCCTCCCTCTCTCTCTGCCCTTCCCCTGCTTGTGCTCTCTCTCTGTCTCTCAAAAATAAATTTTAAAAACTTTAAAAAAAATTTTAATAAAAAATAAAACAAAATAAAAATTACACCAAAGAACTTCATAAAGGGACCTGTCAATGATCAGACTTATTATATGACACTAATTCTTCTACTTCTACTAAGAGAATTTATAGATGTGAGTAGACACTACCACTAATTTAACTTTGAATGATGGTCTTCAAACTAGAAACTCTCAAAACTCTGATTAGCTACATACAGATGCAGTAGACAATTACTGGTTTTGAAAAAGATTCAGCAGCTATGCACTTCAACTTACAATGGCAAATCAGAAAATGTTAATTTATTTAAAAACAATCCAATGTTAAGAAACATTTATAAATGAAACTAGTACCTCCCTCGTGATTGACTCCATTTCCATAACTTTCTCATCAAACCAGACAGGAACTGGGAACTCCATTCCCTCCTCCCCCAGCCTCTGGTAACCTTCCTGTCTTTAAGAGTTTATCTATTCTATGTATATATTCTCATATAAGCATAATCAACCTTTTATTTGCTTATAACCAGAGTGGGGGTGGGGGGCGGAAACACTGTCTTCAACTTTGACTCCACTTTCCTTGATACCCAATGAATTTCCAAATCCTGTAGATCCAATCTCCAGCATGTCTTCTGAATTTATTCCCGCCTTTCTATTCCTGCTGCCAACTGCCCTAGTTCAAACCTTTCTTGTTTCCTCTCTCGCTATTATAAAACCCTTGTTCCCTGGCCCCCCTTCTTTAGCCTCCCTCTCTCAATCCTTTCTAAATTCCTAGAAGAAAGCTTCCTTAAGTATGAAACCAAGAGCTAAGGATATATGTATCTTTGAGTCTGTAGCATTTGGCATTGTGCCCAATACGTGGTAGGTTCTCAATCAATGTTTATTAAATCAAATGAAGTCGAGTAAACTAATTGCCCTTGAGGAGATGACAGTCTAATGGGAAGACCAAAACATAAATAACTTAAATCCAATGTGATTATCTAAAATTGAAGTGTGGTGCAAACTGTGCTAGAACAGATAAGGGATTGATTAATTCTACTTATAAAGATGGACATCCAGAAAGCCTCAAAGAAGAAAGGATATATTTGCTGGTACTAGAAGGATATTATAGAACACACTTGTAGGGGCGCCTGGGTGGCTCAGTCAGTTAAGCCTCCGACTTAAGCTCATGTCATGATCTCTCCATTCGTGGGTTCAAGCACTATGTCAGGCTGTGTGCTGATAACTCAGAGCCTGTAGCTTGCTTCTGATTCTGTGTCTCCCTCTCTCTCTTTGCCCCTCCCTGCTCATGCTCTGTCTCTCTTTCTCTCTCAAAAATAAATAAACATTAAAAACATTAAAAAAAAAAAAGAACACAGTTGTATATTTAGGGTGATTCCCACCCTACTCCACTCTCAGTAGATTGCAAACTCTTTGAGGATTTTATCCATCTTTGTCAATTACAAATGTAATCACTTATAACTTTAATTGACAAAACTGTGGGGATTTTTGTTTACTGTCTTCCTCCTAGATGGTAAACTCCATAAATATGAGGAACATGTCTTAGGCACTGTTGTCATCCCAGCGCCTGGCACATAGTAAGTGCTTAGTCAATATTTATTGAATAAATAAATGAATTTTGCTAACCCTGCAGAAACTAGGAAGTGCTTTTTGTAATCTCATCTTCAGTTGGAGTCCTTTCTGATGCTTGAGAGGTAAATTAAATTGCTTTGATTCTCCAATTTCACAAGTTGTAGGAGGTCATAATTTTCCCTGAGTTCTTGAGACTGAGACTGGGCTGGGACTACTCCTTCTCTTGGCTGTCTGTCTCCCACATTCTGCCTTCCTCATGTGCAGCACCCTGGCCTGGGCTAACGTACACCTCTACCTCTTTTTCAGTTATCACAACTCAAAAATGGAGTTTTTGAGCAATGGATACTAGGAGCTGGGGGAAGAGAGAATGGGAGGTTATTGTTGAATGGGTACAGAGATTCCCAGTGGGATAATGGGATATCCAGTGAGATAATGGAAGAGTTCAGCAGACGGATAGTGGTGAGGGTTGTACAATGTCCCAATATTAGCTGTCTCCCCAGAGGGGATTCTAGAGCCACATGGTAAAGTAATGACATTTTTTCTTTAAAAAAGTATTATTGAAGTACAGTTCACATATAATGTTATACTACTTTCAGGTATATAACACAGTATTTAATACATGGTTCTATATATTACTCCATGTTCACTATCTGTTACCATATGAGTAATAACATTTTCTTCACTTGGTCACATTGTATGTACTACTTTGAATTTTTAAAATATTTTTATTGATATTTTACTTGTTATTTTGTTCCCTCTGTTGCTATTGCTTTATTATTACAGGTAATATTTTATTTTATTTTATTTTAAAATCAACTTTAATGAGATATAATTGCACACTAAAAAATTCAGATTTGTGATTTTTGACAACATCTGCCTAACTACCCTCCCAATGAACAGAGCACATTTCCATCCTCCCAGAAATTTCTCTTGTGCCCCTTAGCTAGTTTCTAAATTGAAAGTAGTATAAGAGCAAAAGGTATACTACTTTGAATTTAGAGACTCTTTAGCTAAAGAGAAAATGTCCTAAAGATTTCTTACCAATAGATTTTGCCTTATCTTCAGCAATTCCCAAGTTTTCAATCTCCAGAGGACATCCTGCCTGGAAGATTTGGAGAGGGTTTGAGCAGCTGTCTTTGTGCCACATGGCTGGCCTGGAGCAACAGGTGGGAAAATGATCTAACATACTCCCGTGGCAAAAAAAAAAAAAAAAAAAAAAAAAAAAAAAAAAAGTTCGGGGGAGAAGGAGGGAGAGAGATAAGAGAGTAGAAAAAAACAAGCAAACATGGTTTAGAAAGGACAACGCAAATTGGCTATTGGTAACACACCCAGATACTTCTAAAGCCTAATCCAATGAAGCATCACAAATTCTGCAATTATCACCATCTTAACATTGAGATTTTTGCTTTCTTTAAGCAAGGATATATATGTCTGAGAAACGATACCATCAGAATAATGTAATGTAAAATGTTGCCCGTAACTTCATGTAATATTCATGAATTCATGAATGTAATATTCATATTCATTTTGTATAGTAAGAATTTAAACTAATTTAGCATTATCATGATAGCCAAGGAATTTCATGATTAGAATTACAGAAAACTCAATGCCATTCTTGAAGTGTCCAATTGTGACCAGCCTTTTAATAAAGTAAAAATGCTTTTAGCCATAGATAAAGGACTAATCTATACATCCAAACTGACCCTTTGAGTGGAAATATTTCAGATAAATATGGATGGAGATCTAAATACAACTCTATCTATATTGATCTATCAATCTGTATCTTACATATGCACAATACATGGAGTATATGTTCTCAGTGCCCTGCCCATTTCCCCTCATACTTATCATTTCAGCACACACCCCTTACTGAACTTTCATCTGCTACAACCTGCAGCTCTTAGCCTGAGAATTTACTCTCCTCCCTGGAATTCCCTTTTTATGCCAGGCTAGTATGTCAGAAGTGCTGGGGAATTGAATACTACTGTCTCCTCCTAGCACCTCTCCAACAATGAAGATATTTGGTATATACATATTCAGCTCCTCTCTGGTGAGATGACTCAGGAGTATGATCTACACTGGTTCCCAGTATTTCCCCAGTGAGATTCAGTTTCATTTGCTCACAGTGTTAATTTGCTTCCCTGAAAAGGCAGACTTTACTGACTGCCTTCCCTTCCTTGTTTCACTTCCCCACTCTCCAGCCAGTGGTTTCTTCTCTTCCCAAATAAACTTGTACTCAGATCCGTCTCAGGATCTACTCTGGCAAACCAAAGATGGCAAGCTATGAAGTCCTTTATGCAGATGTATATGTATGCATAGAAGATAATATGAAATATTGAGCATTGGGGAGATGGAATTAGGATATTGCTTTTCTTCTTTTTGCTTATCTCTATTTACTAATTTTCCTTTAGTGATCACATTATTCATATCATTTATTTTTTTATTGAGCTAAAATACACATGATATTAAGTTTATAATTTTTACCATTTGAAAGTATACAATTCAGGAATTTATAATAAATTCATAATGTTGTGCAACCAGTGCTACTATCAATGTCCAGAACATTTCCATCCCCTCAAAGGAAACCCCACAGTTTCCAATTCTTCTCTTCTCCAGTCTCTTGGGAACCACTAATCTACTTTCTCTGTGGATTTGCCTATTCTGGGCTTTTCAAATAAATGGATTAATACTACATGTGACTTATTGTGTCTGGCTTCTTTCACTTAGTATCTTGTTTTCAAGTCTCACCCATTTATCAGTTGATGAATATTTGGGTTATTTCCACCTTTGGGCTATTATTAATAATGCTGCTATGAACATTCATGTATGTTTTTGTGTCTATATGTGTTTTCAGTTCTCTTGGGCATATACCTAACAGGGAATTGTTGGGTCATATGGTAACTCTATATTTAACTTTTTGGGAACTGCCAAATGGTTACCCTCAGTGGCTATACCATTTTACATTCCCACTAACAGTGTATGAGGGTTCCAATTTCTTCACATCCTCCAATGTTATTTTCCTTTAAAAATTATAGCCATTGTGTCTCATTATAGCCACGGTATCTCACTGTGGCTTTCATTCATACTCCCTTAATGATTAATGATATTACTATCTTTTTATGTGCGTATTGCCCATTTGTGTCTTGTCTTGAGGGAAATGCCTATTGAAATACTTTGCCTAGTTTTAATTGAACTTTGTATCTTTTTATTGGTGAGTTGTAACAGTTCCTTATAAATTCTGAATGTCCTTCAGCTACATGATTGGAAAATATTTTCTCCCATTCTGTGCATCCTTTCAGTCTCTGTATAGTGTCTTTTGATACACAAAAGTTTGTAATTTTGATGAAGTCAATTGGCTTGTTCCTTTGGTGTTGTAGTCAAGAAGTTACTCACTAACCATAGCTTTTTATATCATTTTTTAAAAGTATTTTACACACCTAGTTCTTATATCTTGGCTTCTAATATAAATCTTCAATATTAAGAACCATGCTTCCTTGGAGAAATGGTTGATACTGATGAGACTGGTGCAAGACTAAGATGAGCCTGAAGCATCTTGTAGTGCCAGAAAGTTAGAAAAGTGCTAAAAAAAGATAAATAAAAAAATGAAAACCAAAAAAATCCCTACATTGATATGTGTATGTCAAAGGGACAGAAGAGTAAGTGGAAGAGTTTTCAGTTGTCAAAACTGGAGTGATTTGAGCAACAAAATAAGTTGTATAGTATTATATAGTATAAGAGTATACATATAGTATAAAATAAATATCTATGAGTCCATATTATGTAAAAAAAACTGATTAAATTAATAATGGGGGAGAAGAGACAAATCTTCTATGCAGAACACTTCCAAATAAGAGTGCAGTGTGGAAATGGGAGATCAAAGAGTAACTCAAGAAACACAACAAAGCCTACTTCAGCAGGGGACAAAGTTCAGTATCAACAGTAATAAATCATGTTGATAGTATGTATCCTGATGATGTAATGAAAATGGCACTTTGCCTCTGTGATCTTCCTCCTACAAATCCATATCCTACTCTAGCCATGGGGAAAATATCAGAAAAATTCCACTAGAAGGACATCCTATAATATATCTCCAGAATGCCTCAAAAATGTCACAGTCATAAAACACACACACACACACACACACACACACACACACACACAATCTGAGAAACTGTCACAGCCAAGAAAAGCCAAGTTTCCTTGACATAACAATTAAATGTAATGTAGTATCCTGGGTAGATTCATGCATAGAAAAGGACATTAGATAAAAACTAAGGAGATCTGAATAAACTATAGGCTTTAGTTAACAATAATGTATATAATATAATGTATATATAATGTACCCTATATTATAATATTATATATTATATTGTAATATATCTAATATATTTCCCTGATGATGAGTGATGTTGAGCATTTTCTCATCTGTTTGTTAGCCATCTGGATGTCTTCTTTGGAAAAGTGTCTATTCATGTCTTTTGCCTATTTCTTCACTGGATTATTTGTGTTTTGGGTGTTGAGTTTGATAAGTTCTTTATAGGTTTTAGATACCAACCCTTTATTTGATATGTCATTTGCAAAATATCTTCTCCCATTCTGTTGGTTGCCTTTTAGTTTTGTTGATTATTTCCTTCTCCGTGCAGAAGCTTTATATCTTGATGAGGTCCCAATAGTTCATTTTTGAAGAAATGTTGAGTAAGAAGTTTCTGTGGCCAAGGTCGAAGACGTTTTTGCCTGCTTTCTCCTCTAGGATTTTGATGGCTTCCTGTCTTACATTGAGGTCTTTCATCCGTTTTGAGTTTATTTTTGTGTATGGTGTAAGAAAGTGGTCCAGGTTAATTATTTTGCATGTTGTTGTCCAGTTCTCCCAATACCATTTGTTGAAGAGACTGTCTTTATTCCATTGGATATTCTTTCCTGCTTTGTCAAAGATTAGTTGGCCATACATTTGTGGGTCCATTTCTGGGTTCTCTATTTTGTTCCAATGATCTGTGTGTCTGTTTTTGTGCCAGTACCGTACTGTCTGGATGATTATAGCTTTGTAATACAGCTTGAAGTCCAGAATTATGATGCCTCCAACCTTGGTTTTCTTTTTTCAGGATTGCTTTGGCTATTCAGGATCTTTTCTGGTTCCATACAAATTTTAAGATTGTATGTTCTAGCTCTGTGAAGAATGTTGGTGTTATTTTGATAGGGATTGCATTGAATATGTAGATTGCTTTGGGTAGTATTGACATTTTAACAATATTTGTTCTTCCTATCCAGGAGCATGGAATGTTTTTCCATTTTTTTGTGTCTTCTTAAATTTCTTTCATAGGTTTTCTATAATCTTCAGTGTTTAGATTTTTCACCTGTTTGGTTAGGTTTATTCCTAGGTATTTTATGGTTTTTGGTGTAATTGTAAATGAGATTGATTCCTTTATTTCTCTTTCTGTTGCTTCATTATTGGTGTATAGGAATGCAACCAATTTCTGTGCAATGATTTTATATCCTGCTGAATTCATGGGTCAGTTTAGCAGGGTTTTTTGGTGGAATCTTTTGGGTTTTCCACATAGAATATCATGTCATCTGTGAAGAGTGAAAGTTTGACTTCCTTCTTCTTGATTTAGATGACTTTTATCTCTTTGTGTTGCCTGATTGCTGAAGCTAGGACTTCCAGCATTAAGTTGAGTAACAGTGGTGAAAGTAGACATCCTTGTCATGTTCCTGACCTTAGGGGGAAGCTCTCAGTTTTTCTCCATTGAGGATGATACTACCAGTGGATCCTTCAGATATCTTGAGGTATGATCCTTATATCCCTACTTTCTTGGGGGTTTTTATCAAGAAAGGGTTTTATCAAGAAAGGCAGCATATGGATGGGTCTTATTTTTTTTTAATCCATTCTGATACCCTTGTCTTTTTATTGCAGCATTTAATCCATTTACATTCACAGTGATTACTGAAGGATATGAATTTAGTGCCATTGTGTTACCTATAGAGTTGGTGTTTCTAATGAAAACTGGAAGTTCAACAAAACTAAGAGCTGGTTCTTTGAAAGAATTAATAAAATTGATAAACTCCTAGCAGGGACTTTTCAAAAAGATATGAGAAAAGACCCAAGTAGATAAAATCAGGAAATAAAGAGGAGAGATCACAACCAACACCACAGAACTACAAACAATTGGGGCGCCTGGGTGGCTCAGTCGGTTAAGCGTCAGACTTCAGCTCAGGTCATGATCTCACAGTCTGTGAGTTCGAGCCCCATGTCAGGCTCTGTGTTGACAGCTCAGAACCTGGAGCCTGCTTCAGATTCTGTGTCTCCCTCTCTCTCTGCCCCTCCCGTGCTCATGCTCTGTCTCTCTCTGTCTCAAAAATAAATAAAAACATTAAAAAAAAAGAAATGCAAACAATTGTAAGAGAACACTGTGAAAAAATTATATGCCAAAAAAACTGAGGAATCTGGAACAAATGGACAAATTTCAAGAAACTTAAAACCTACCAAAACCGAAGCAGGAAGAAATAGAAAATTGGAACAGACCCATAACCAGCAAAGAAACTGAATCAGTAATCAAAAATCTCCCAACAAACAAAAGTCCTGGTCCAGATGGCTTCCCAGGGGAATTCTGACCATATTGTTTTTAATTTAAATTTTAGTTAGTTAGCATGCAGTGCAATATTGGTTTTAGGAGTAGAATTGAATGATTCATCACTTACATACAACAGCCAGTGCTCATCATAATAAGTACCCTCCTTAATACCCATCACCCTTCTAGCCCATCCCCCTCCACCTCCCTCCATCAACCCTCAGTTTGTTCTCTGTATTTAAGAGTCTCTTATGGTTTGCCTCCCTCTCTCCTCTTCCCCCCTTTCCCATGTGTTCATCTGTTTTGTTTCTTAAATTCCACATATGAGTGAAATATATGGTATTTGTTTTTCTCTGATTGAATTATTTTTCTTAGCATAATACACTCTATCTCCATCCATGCTATTGCAAATGGCAAGGTTTCATTCTTTTTTATGGCTGAGTAATATTCCATTGTATCTGTATACCACTTCTTCTTTATCCATTCATCAGTGGATGGACATATGGGCTCTCTCCATAGTTTGGTTATTGTGTATAATGTTTCTATAAACATCAGGATACATGTACCCCTTCAAATCTGTATTTTTGAATCCTTTGGGTAAATACCAAGTAGTGTGATTGCTGGATCACAGGGTAGTTCTATTTTCAGTTCTTTGAGAAAACTCCATACTGTTCTCCAGAGTGGCTGCACCATTTTGCATTCCAGTTTGCACCAGCAGTGCAAGAGGGTTCCCCTTTTTCCACATCCCCGCCAACACTGGTTCTTTCTTGTGTTGTTAATTTTAGCCATTCTGACAGGTGTGAGGTGGTATCCCATCACTGAGTGTTGATGGGGATGGAGGGTTAGGGGGTGGGGAAAAAGGGTGATGGGCATTGAGGAGGGCACTTGTTGGGATGAGCACTGGCTGTTGTACGTAAGTAATGAATCCTGTGAATCTATTGCTGAAGCCAAGACTACACTGCATGTTAGGTAACTTGACAATAAATTTAAAAAAAAAAAAAGGACAAAAAAAAAGAAGAAGGAGGGGGAGGAGAAAAGAAACAAAAGGAAAAGAAAAGAAAAAAGAAGGAACCAAGAGCTATTTCTTTAAAAAGATAAACAAAATTGATAAACCCTTAGCCTTTGCCAGACTCCTGAAGAAAAAAAGAGAAAGGACACAAATAAAATCAGAAATGACTAAGGAAAAGTAACAACTGACACCACAGTAATACAGATTATGAGACTGCTATGAAAAATTATATGCCAACAAATTAGACAACCTAGAAGAAGCGGATAGTTTCCAAGAAACATACAATCTTCCAAAACTGAATCAGGAAGAAATAGAAATTATAAACAGACAAATTACCAGTAATGAAATTGAACCAATAATTAATTTACTATCAACAAAATGAAATCCAGGACCAGATGGATTCACAGGTGAATCATACCAAACATTTCAAGAAGAATTAATGCCTATTCTCTTCAAACTATTCCAAAAAATAGATGAGAAAAGAAAGCATCTATGTACATTTTATAAGTCCAGCATTACCTTCATACCAAAACCAGATGAAGACACCACACACACAAAAAGAAAACAACAGACCAATATCCCTGACCAACAAAGAAGCAGAAGTCCTCACCAAACTATTAGCAAATTGAATTCAACAACACATTAAAAGAATCGTTCACCACATTCAACTGGGAATTATACCAGGGATGCAAGGACAGTTCAATTTTACAAATCAATCAACACAATACACCACATCAACAAAACGAAAGATAAAAATCAAATGACCATCTCAATAGATACAGAAAAGCATTTGACAATATTCAGCATCGATTTATGATAAAAATTCTCAACAACGCGACTTTAGAGGAAATATATCTCAACATAATAGAGGCCGTATATGAAAATTCCGCAATTAACATCATGCTTAATGGTAAAAAACTGAGAGCTTTCCCTCTAAGATCAGGAACAAGACAAATATATCTATTCTCACCACTTTTATTCAACATAGTACTGGAAGTCCTAGCCACAGCAACCAGAAAATAAAAAGAAATAAGAAATATTGGTAAGGAAGAAGTTAAAATGTTACTATTTGCAAATAAGATGCTATACATAGAAAACTCTAATGACTCCACCAAAAAACAGAAGTAATAAATGAATTAAGTAAAGCTGTAGGATACAAAATCAGTAGCATTTGTATACACTAATAATGAAGTAACAGAAAGAGAAATTAAGAAAACAATGCCATTTCAGTTGCACCAAAAGAATAAAATACTTAGGAATAAACTTAACCAAGGAGGTGAAAGACCTGTAATCTGAAAACTATAAAATATTGATAAAAGGAATTAAACATGACACAAACAAATGGAAAGGTATTCCATGTTCATGGATTCTAAGAATTAGTGTTGTTAAAATGTCCATACTACCCAAAGTAATCTACAGGTTCAATGCAATCACTATCAAGATACCAACAGCATTTTTCACAGAACTAGAACAAATAATACTAAAATTTAAGTGGGACCACAAAAGACCCTGAATACTCAAAGCAGTCTTGAGAAAGAAGAACAAACTGGAGGTATCACAATTCCATATATCAAGATATACTACAAAGCTGAAATAACCAAAACAGTTTTGACACATGCAAAAAAAAAAAAAAAAAAAAAGACACATAGATCAACAGAACAGAATAGAGCCCAGAAATAAACCCATGATTTTATGGTCAATTAATCTATGACAAAGGAGGCAAGAATATACAATGGGGGAAAAGACAGCTTCTTCAATAAATGGTGCTGGGAAAACTGGATATCTACATGCAATAAAATAAAACAGGACCACTTTCTTATGCCAAAATATATAAAATACAAAAAAAAAATCCTCAAAATGGATTAAAGACCTAATTGTGAGACCTTAAACCATAAAATTCCTAGAAGAAAATACAGACAGTAATTTCTTTGACATCAGCTGTAGAGACATTTTTCTATATATGTCTTCTAAAGCAAATAAAACAAAAGCAAAATTAAACTATTGGGACTACCTCAAAATAAAAATCTTTCATACAATGAAGGAAATCATCACAAAACTAAAAGGCAACCTACTCAATGGGACAAGATATTTGCAAATGACATATCCGATAAGGGGTTAATATCCAAAATACGTAAAGAACTTATACGACTCAACAACATCCAATTAAATGGGCAGAGAATATTAATAGATATTTTCCCAAATAAGACATACAGATGGTCAGTAGACACATGAAAAGATGCTCAGTATCACTCATCATCAGGAAAATGCAAATTAAAACCACAATATCATTTTATCCCTATCAGAATGGCTAAAATCAAAAAGACAAGAAATAACAAGTATTGGCACTGATATGAAGAAAAAGGAACACTCATGCACTGTTGGTGAGAATGTAAACTGGTACAGTCACTGTGGAAAACAGTTTGGAGTTCCCTCCAAAGATTAAAAGAAGGGCTACCAAATAATCCAATAACTTTACTACTAGTTATTTACACAAAGAAAAAAAAATACTCATTTGAAAAGATATATACCCCTATGTCTATTGCAAAATTATTTACAATAGCTGAGATATAAAAGCTGTCTGAATGTCCATTGATAAATGACTGAATAAAGATGTAGTATATATGTAAAATGGAATATTACCCAGCCATAATAAGAATGAAATCTTTCCATTTGGCACATCATAGATAGACCTAGAGGGTATAATGCTTAGTGAAATAAGTCTGTCAGAGAAAGACAAATACTATATGATTTCATTCATATGTGGAATTTAAGAAACAAAACAAACAAACATAACAAGAGATAAACAAAAAACAGACTCAAATACAGAGAAAAAATTAGTGGCTTCCAGAGAAGGGGGGGGGGGGGGGGGATGGGTGAAATAGGCGAAGGGGATTAAGAATATACTTATCCTGATGAGCACTGAATAATGTATAGAAGAACTACTGAATCACTGTATTTTACACTCAAAACTAATATAACACTGTCTGTTAATTATACTTCAGTTAAATAAAAATTGGGAGCACTTGGGTGGCTCAGTCAGTTAAGCATCTGATTCTGGATTTCAGCTCAGGTCATGATCTCCCAGTTGTGGCATCAAGCCCCATATCAAGCTCTGTCCTAAGTGTGGAGCTGGCTTGGGATTCTCTCTCTCCCTCTCTCTCTGCCCCTCCCTGCTCACATGCACTCTCTATCTCAAAATAAATAGACTTTAAAAATTAATTAATTAATTAGTTAGTTAATTAATTAAATTGTAGAAGGAAACACAGGCAGTAATTTCTTTGGCTTCAGCCATAGAAATATTTTTCTAGGTATGTCTCCTCAGGCAAGGGAAAGAGAAATGAAATAAATAAGTGGGATACATCAAAATAAAAAGCTTTTGTCAACAAAACAAAAAGGTAACTTACTGAATAGAAGATATTTGCAAATGATCTCTTTGATAAGGGGTTAATATCCAAAATATATAAAAAATTTATGTAACTCAATGTAAAGAAATAATCCAACTAAAAAAAAATAGGTGGAAGATCTGACTAGGCATTTTTCCAAAGAAGTCATGTAGATGGCCAATAGACACATCACTTGTCATTAGAGAAATGGAAGTCAAAACCGGAACGAGATATCACCTCACACCTGTCAGAATGGCTAAAATCAAAAAGACAAGAAATAACAGTTGTTGGCAAAGATGTGGAGAAAATTGGTACAGCCACTGTGGAAAACAGTATGAAGTTTCCTCAAAAAATTAAATACAGAAATACCATATGATCTGAAAATTTCATTATTCAGTATTTATCCAAAGAAAATGAAAACACTAATTTGAAAATATATATTCACCCCTATATTTATTGCAACATTATTTCCAATAGTCAAGACATGGAAGCAACTTCATTGATAGGCGAATGGATCAAAAAGATTGGTATAATGGAATATTACACAGCCATAAAAAAGAATGAGAGCTGGCCATTTGGGACAGCATGGATAGATGTAGAGAGTATTATGATAAGTGAAATAAATCAGACTGAGAAGACAAATACCATATTATTTCACTCATATGTGGAATATAAAAAGAATAAAACAAATGAATAAACAAAGCAGAATTAGATCTATCAATACAAAGAACAAACTAATGGTTGTTTGTTGATGAGAGAAAGGGGTTGGGGGGGTAGGGAAAATGGATGGAATGAAGGGGAGTGTGAGATACAAGCTTCCAGTTATGGAATAAATAAGTCACAAGAATAAAGGGCACATCACAGGGAATAGGGTCAGTGATATTTTAATAGCACTATATGGTAAGAGATGGTAGCTACACTTGTGGTTAGCATAGTATAACATATAAAGAATCACAATGTCGTACACCTGAAACATGTAATATTGTGTGTCAACTACATTCAAATTTAAAATTTTTTAGTAAAATTTCCCAAAAGTGAAAAAAAATCTTGAAAATAGCAAGAGAGATATAAATCATTATGTACACATGAGCCTCAATAACATCAATAGCTGATTTCTCATCAGAAACCGTGGAAATCAGAAGGCAGTGGGATGATATATTCTTATCATCTTATCATCTTAAAAAAATTGCCCCCTGCCAAGTTGTTTTCCAGTGTAATTATATAATTTTACATTCCCACCATAAGTTTATGAGTTGTAATTTCTCCACATTCTTGCCAACCTGGTAGTCAGTCCTTTTCATTTTTGTCAGTCATTTTACTGCATGTATAATGTTATCCCATTGTGATTTTAATTTGCATTTTCTTAATGACTAATTATGTTCAGCATCTATGTGCTTATTTGATCTAAGCACTTAGATCTTTGGTGAAGTGTCTTCACATCTTTTGCCCAGTTTGTCTTAGTTTTCTTATTTAGTTTTGAGAGTTCTTTATGTATACTGTATACAAGTCCATTATCAGATGTGTGATTTGTAATATTTTCTTCTCATCTCTCTTTTTTTATTGAGATATAATTGACATATATTAGTTTCAGGTATATAATATAATAATTCAATATTTCTATATATATTGCAAAATTGTCACAGTAAGTCTACTATCTGTCACCATGCATAGTGACAAATTGTTTCTTGTGATGAGAAATTTTAAGACCTAGTCTCTTAGCGAATTAAAATTTTTTTTCTTAGCAAATTTTAAATATGCAAAATAATATTTTTAACTATAGTCACCATGCTATACATTACATCCCTGGGATTGATTTATTTTATAACTGGAAATTTGTACATTTTGACCCCTTCACCCGTTTTGCCTATCCTCTACCTTCTTCTCTGGCAACTACCAGTCTGTTCTCTATATCTATGAACTCAGATTCTGTTTTGTTTCATTTTGTGGGGGTGTTTGGGGATTTTTTGTTTTTGTTTTGGATTCTAGATGGAAGTAAGATCATGTGGTATTTGTTTTTCTCTGTCTGATTTATTTCACTTAACATAATGCCCTCAACTTCCATCTATGTTGTCACAAATGGCAAGATTTCCTTCTTTTTATTGCTGAATAATGCTCTATTGTATATGTACAGTATATCTTTTATCGATTGATCCATCAGTGGATGATTAGGTTGTTTCCATATCCTGGTTATTGTATGCTGCAATGAACATTAAGGTGCAGATATCTTTTCAAGTTAGTGTTCTCATTTTTTTTCAGATTAATACCCAGAATTGGAATTGTCAGATCATATGGTAGTTCTTTTAATTTTTTGAGGATATCCATACTGTTTTCCACAGTGGCTACACTAATTTACATTCCTACCAACAGTGCACAAGGATTCCTGTTTTCTTTACATCCTTACCAGTACTTGTTATTTCTTGTCTTTTTGATAATAGCCATTCTCATTACACCTCATCACAATGAGATGATATCTTATTGTGGTTTTGGTTTATATTATATTTTCCCCCAATGATTAATGATGCTGAGCACCTATTCATGTACTTATTGGGTACCTGTGGGTCTACTTTGGAAAAATGTCTATTCAGATCTTCTGCCCATTTTTAAATCAGATTGTTTATTTTATTTTATTTTATTTTTTGCTATTGAGTTTTAGTTCTTTATATATTTTGTATATTAACACCTTAACAGATATATAATTTACAAATATTTTCTCCAATTCAGTAGTTTGCCTTTTTGTTTTGCTGGTGGTTTCCTTTGCTTTGTAGAAGTGTTTCAGTTTAATGTAATCCCATTTTTAAAATTCTTGCTTCTGTTGCCTTTGCTTTTGGTTTCAAATCCAAAACGTCATTGCCAACACCAATGTCAAGGAGGTTACCACTAACATTTTCTTCTACGAGTTTTATGGTTTCAGCTCTTATGTTCAAGTCTTTAATTCCCTTTAGTTAATTTTTGTATATGATGTAAATTTTACTCTTTTCATTCTTCTGCATGTGGTTGTCTAGTTTTCCAACACTATTTATTGAAAGACTGTCTTTCCCTGTTGTATAGTCTTGGCTCCTTTGTTGTAAATTAACTGACAATATATGCATGAGTTTACTTCTGGGCTGTCTATTCTGTTCTCTTGATCTATGTGTCTGTTTTCACACCAATATCATCCTGTTTTGATTACTATAGCATCTAATACAGTTTGAAATCAGGTAGTGTGATGCCTCCAGTTCTCATCTCTTAACAGTATATTTTGCAAGAGTTCTTAATTTTTATTAAGTTCAACTTATCAATTTGCTTTTTTTTAAGACTTTTTAAAAAGTTTTAAGTAAACTTTTTACTCTATACCCAACATGAGGCTGAAACTCACAACCCTGAGATCAAGAGTTGCATGCTGTACTGACTGAGTCAGTCAGATACCAATTTTTTAAATGAATTATGCTTTTGGTGTTATATCTAAAACATCTTTACCTAAACTATGGGCACAAATATTTTGTTTCACTTTTTTCTAGAAATTTCATTGATATTATCTACTGACCTACTAACTTTTTATTTCATTGATCTCTGCCTTAATCTTTATTATTCCCTTTTTTCTGCTTATTTTGGGTTTCATTTGTTCTTCTGTTATGCAGGTCCAGTCCCCAAATTTAGAAATGCAAAGCTTAGATTTTGATACTCTACTGAGACTAGTTCTACTACTAACAATATTCTCTCTCTCTCTCTCTCTCCCTCTTTCTGTGTGTGTGTGTGTGTGTGTGTGTGTGTACCAAGTAATGACACCTCTTGCTCATTTCTATTCTTTATGTTTTCTTGTAAAAGGACAGAAAAGATGTATTTCAGAGAGATAAGAATAGTATATCTCTTTGCAAGTCTGCTTGATAACACACAGGTCTTATTATTTAGGAATTTTTTGCTTATCATTCATCAGTTACTGGACATTTGAGTTGTTTCTACTTTTTTTTTAATTTTTTTTAAACATTTATTCATTTTTTGAGAGACAGAGAGAGAGAGCACAAGCAGGGGAGGGGCAGAGAGAGGGGGAGACACAGAATCCGAAGCAGACTCCAGGCTGTCAGCACAGAGCCCGATGCGGGGCCCGAACTCACAAAACACGAGATCATGACCTGAGCCGAAGTGGGACGCTTAACCGACTGAGCCACCCAGGCACCCCGAGTTGTTTCTACTTTTTGACTATTAGAAATAATGCTATGAACATTTGCACAAGTTTTTGTGCAAATATCTGTTTTCAATTCTCTTGGTTATATGACTAGGCATGGAATTGCTGGGTCACATGGTAATTCTATGCTTAAATGTTTTAGGAACTACCAAACTGTTTTCCACAGATGCTGCACCATTTTACATTTCCACCAGCAGTATATGAACATCCCAATTTTTTCATAGCCTCACCAACACTTTTTCCTTTTTTTAATTATAGCCATACTAGTAGGTATGATATGATGTCTCACTGTGGTTTTAATTTGCATTTCTCTGATGACTAATGACATTGAGCATCTCTTCATGTACTTATCAGCCACTTCTATGTCAGCTAGGGACACCATATTTCTTAATCAGTAAAATTAGGTCTCTTCTTTGGCATACATTAAGTAGTAAAGTGTCGAGTGCTGAAATAACCCTTACAGTAACTTCAGAACCAGTAACACATTTTTTGCTGAGACGGAAGTCAGAAAAGGCTACACAGTTCATGTTTTAGTTGGTAGAAACAAAGACCTATTACAAAGAGAATAATTATTATATTGAAGTCCCTTGAAGCTTCCTGCAATTAAATCATGTATTAGTTCAGCAAAAGCCTGTTGTGGGTTAGAGAGTGAACACAAATAGTTCAGGTTTAGGGAGCTGGCATCAGCACTAGACTAACTGAGGTAGGATTGGTGGAAGCCTTATAGAATCAGCTCCTTTAAGGACAATGCAATATGCAACCAGAGTAAAAACAGGAAGTTGGATGTATTAAGCCAGCTACCCTTGAGAGGAAAGCCAACTGGAAAACCAACTTATGATATGTGTGTGTCTTTGTGTGTGTATGTGTTGTTCACGCATTAATTTGTTCATACCTGAGCGGGAAAAACTCACTTCTGTGTTTCTCCTTTACTGTCACACTACTACACACTCACAACACTTCCGACACTAGATGTGGTTTTTTTTCCCTACATCAAGCAATTCCATGACACCAGCTGAGTGTTCTACAATTTAATGCAATTCTGACACTATCTACACAGAGGTAGCATCAGATCCCACAAGTTAAGGGCCTACAAGATTGCCCTACCCTATGCCCCACTAAAGACACCAACATCAAGTCCAAGTTTTCACCCACGCTTTTGACTAATCAGCTATAGATCATAGGTTCCCGTGAGCCCTTCCTCGGGTTTAATTAATTTGCTAGAGCAGCTCACAGAACTTAGGAAAACAGTTTGCTTACTGTTTACCAATAAAGGATACTGATAAACATCCAGATGGAAGAGATGTGTAGAGGATGGTGTGTGGGAAGGGGCCCAGAGCTTCCATGCCTTCTCCCTATACACTACTCTCCTACCAAACCCACATGTTCACCAACCTGGAAGTCCCAAACCCCACTGGAATTTTTATGGAGGCTGCATTACATGGGCATGATCAATCGTTAACTCCATTTCCAGCCCTTCCCCTCTCTCTCTAGAGAATGAGGAGTGGAGCTGAAAATTCCAAGCTCCTTATCATGGCTTAGTCTTTCTGGTGACCAGCCTCCATCAAGGAGCCCACCAAGTCACCTCATTAGAACAAAAGACACTGCTATCACCCAGGAAATCCCAAAGGATTTAAGAGCTGTGCATCAGAAACTAGGAACAGAGATAGATATATAGATATCTAATATATATATATTTTTTTATTTTACAATACTTCACTCAAAACAATTATCTCAGGTGGGCTACAGAAGTCAATGAGTAAGGAGATAGATAGATAGATATATCTCACATCTTCTTAATCCATTCATCAATCGGTGGACATTTGGGCTCTTTCCATAATTGGGCTATTATTGATAGTACCGCTATAAACCATGGGGTGCATGTGCCCCTTTGAATCAGCATTTTTGTATCCTTTGTATATATACCTAGTAGTGCAATTGCTGGGTCATAGGGTAGCTCTATTTTTAATTTTTTGAGGAACCTCTATACTGTTCTCCAGAGTGGCTATACCAGTTTGCATTCCCACCAACAGTGAACAAGGATTCTCCTTTCTCCACATCCCCACCAATATCTGTTGTTTCCTGAGTTGTTCATTTTAGCCATTCTGACAGGTGTGAGGGAATGTTTTGTTGCAGTTTTGATTCATGATATTGAGTGATGATGACTGATACTGAGCATCTTTTCATGTGTCTGTTAGCCATCTGGATGTCTTCTTTGGAAAAGTATCTGTTCATATATTTTGCCCATTTCTTCACTGGATTATTTGTTTTTTAGGTGTTGAGTTTCATAAGTTCTTTATAGATTTTGGATGCTAATCCTTTATTTGATATGTCATTTGCAAATATCTTCTCCCATTCCATCAGTTGCCTTTTAGTTTTGTTGATTGTTTACTGTGCAGAGCTTTTTATCTTGATGAGGTCCCAATAGTTCATTTTTGCTTTTGTTTCCCTCGCCTCTGAAGACATGTCTAGTAAGAAGTCATTGCAGCTGAAGTCAAAGAGGTTTTTGCTTATTTTCTCCTCTAGGATTTTTATGGTTTCCTATCTCACATTTACATCTTTCATCCATTTTTAATTTATTTTTGTGCATGGTGTAATAAAGTAGTTCAGTTTCATTCTTCTGCATGTCACAGTCAAGTTCTCCCAATACCATTTGCTGAAGAGACTGTTTTTTTTTTTTCCAAATACTCTTTCTTGCTTTGTTGAAGATTAGTTGGCCATACATTTGTGGGTCCATTTCTGGGTTATCTATTCTGTTCCATTGATCTATGTGTCTGTTCTTGTGCCAGTACCATACTGTCCTGATAATGACAGCTTTGTAATACTTGAAGTCTGGAATTGTGATGCCTCTGGCTTTGATTTTCTTTTTCAACATTACTTTGGCTCTTTGGGGTCTTCTCTGGTTCCATACAAATTTTAGAATTGTTTTTTATAGCTCTGTGAAGAATGCTGGTGTTGTTTTGGTAGGGATTGCAGTCAATATGTAGATTGCTTTGGATAGCTACGGCAGAACATGTTAGATGTTTAGCATACCATTTCTTCTTCCTCCTGGGCATACAGCAATCTACCTTTCTAAGCCTTTGTAGTTAGGTGTGGCCATGTGACTAAGCTCCTGGGAACAAATGTGGACAGAGGTATGGACCCCATTTAGGCCTGGCCCATGAAAAATTCCCACACTCATTCTTGACTTTCTTTCCCATCCTGGCTGAGGCAGCCAAGCATGCTTACTTGGAAACTGTGTTTTGAAAGGACAGATCTCCTAAGATGGGAAAAGTCTTGATCCTGGAGTCACTGCTTGGAGGAAGACCACCTCCAATTAGGAACACCCATTGTAGACTTTAAGTGAGAGAGAAATAATCTTTTATGTTGCTAAACACTGAAGTTACAGCAGCAAGTTTTACCTTAACAAAGAGCCATTTTTTAAAGCATTATTTACTGAAAAATGTGTCCCTTCATTACTGACTTGAGATGCTTTTACTTCATCATAGAATAGTATTGCAGTTAAAAGCACAGCCATGGTGGTGTGCCAGGGTGGTTCAGTTGGTTGAGGGTCTGACTCTTGATTTCAGCTCAGGTCATGATCTCAGGGTTGTAGAATGAAGCCCCACATTGGGCTCCACACTGAGCATGGAGCCTGCTTAAGATTCTCTCTCTCTCCCTCTGCCTCTCTCCCCCACTTACTCTCTCTCTCTCTCTCTCAAAAAAAAAAGAGTAAAAATTTAAAAAAAGAGCACAGCCAAGGCCTTGTTTTCTGAACATGGGCCTTGTACATAATCTAAGTTTCCCCGTAAGTAAATTGAAGTCAAAGAGAGTATGGTATATAATGAGCTCTCAATAAATGTTAGTTGTTCTTGATATTATAATTGTTATATGCTAAATCCCACTAAATATGTGTCTATTCTATTCCATGATATATTTGTCCATTCCCTGTTTGTTTATTGTGTCCTATGTCTTTCCTTGGGATTAACTTTTCATTTTTCTGGACTTAGTGCTTCTTGTAGACCTGGGAAGCTAGGCTTCTGCCATGGGACCCCAGGCTTATAGGGCCCTGTCATGGCTCTTGGCTGGTGAAGAGTGTGTGAAATATGTGAAGAGCCCATAAGGACTACCCAGAGCCCATGTCCACACCCTCAAGATCACGTTCTAAGTACCTGAGATTTCAGAATTTCCTGCCCACATGGCCCCAAGGCTACTTCCAGGACCTGTGCAGGCCTCTTTCCTGGACCTACATCCTATGGGTAGATCACACTTCTAACTATACCTGAGGGCTGGCGAGAAGGAGTCTGCTTGAGGCAGGTGGGAAGGAACTTGGACTTGCAGGCTAGGATTCTACATGCATGGTGTGGTTTCCCCTTGCAGAAAGAGATGGAGCTAGTGGTAGGAAGAAAGAGAGGGAAGTGTCACAATTTGGAAGTCTTCATTTGTACTCCTGCCTAGCCTCTACAAAGGTTAAGGAAGCACTTGGCTGGTTTCTATTCTCTGGATTTTTTTTTTCAGTAAGCAATTGTGAGAGGAAAATTTCTAAATCCTTACATTAAACAAACCTTATTTTTGTCATTCCATTGAACTGCTAATTTAGCTGGGACTAGATAC
Organism: Panthera uncia; assembly: GCF_023721935.1. NCBI lineage: Eukaryota > Metazoa > Chordata > Mammalia > Carnivora > Felidae > Panthera > Panthera uncia. The sequence continues at coordinate 29,629,125 of NC_064807.1, forward strand.
AAGTCTGTATCTATACCTTTTAAGATCAAGCTTTGAAAATATTGCTTTAGTATTTTCCGGCATTTAATTTTATTGATGAAAGGTACAACGCAAACTGATTCTTACCCCTCCCCACTCACCCACTCCCCAGAAGGTTTTTTGGATTTTCTCTTTATCCTTCGTATTCTGACATTTCACCATGATGTATTCAAGTATATATCTTTTATTATATACTTTGTTCTTCACTTGTGAACATTTTAAATCTACAGACTCTTGCCTTGCCTTAGTGCCAGAAAATTTTAAATTTACTCTGGATATTGCCATTCTCACTTCCATGAATGCCAGTTATAAGAATTTTGATCTCCTAGACTGATTCTGCATATCATTTAATCTTTCTCTCCTCCTGTTGCCAATGAGTGACACGAAAAGCAAGTCATACCCTTGACTAATGTATACTAGAAAGTCTTTCCATATCTTTGCAACTAAATTGATATGTGTACCAGTTAGCTACAGCTGCAAAACAAATAACTACAAAACATCAGGGGCATTAAAAAAAATTCATCCTGCATCTGCAGGTTGATTGGGAGCTGTGCCTTTGGCTGAGCAGTTCAGTTCTACGAGTTTCTCATCCTCTTGGGACTAGATGGCTAGCACTGGCATGTCTTCCTGCAGATGCCGGAAGCACAACAGTATGCAAGCCTAATGACGTATTCACAGCAGCTTGCTTCACATCTGCTAACATCCCATTGGCCAAAGCAAGATGCATGGCTGAGTGCAGAGTAGGAAATTACACCCTGGCGCTGTGTGAGAGGGTACTGCAAAGTTACATGGCTTAACGTGTGAATACAGGGAAGGGTGAAGAATCAGGCCATTAGTGTCATCATACTCTGAGTGTGTAAGTGCCCTCCTGTGGTACCCAGGTGGTCAGCTCCAGTACCCCACACTGAAAAGTGCATAGTTGCAACTTTGTACCTACACAGGCCCTAATATGTGACTTAAATCCACAAAAGAACTTTAGTAACAAAAGGACTACAATTTTGTATAAATGCAATGGTCCTATAAATTTGGGGCTTGTGTAAACCACACAGAAAAGATACCCTCACGGGCACCTGGGTGGCTCAGTTGGTTAAGAAGTTGGTCCAACTTCGGCTCAGGTCATGATCTCACTGCTCCTGAGTTCGAGCCCCGTGTCAGGTTCTGTGCTGACAGCTCAGAGCCTGGAGCCTGCTTCAGATTCTGTATGTGTCTCTCTCTCTGCCCCTGCCCCCTCACACTCTGTCTCTCTCTTTCTCAAAAATAAATAAACATTAAAAAAATTTTAAAACAAGAAAAAGAAAAGATACCCTCATGGGAGCACAGTAAAATTCTTCTTGACTGACTGTGTAACTTGAGTAACCAGGTATAAATCATTGTTAACAGCCTAATAACACTGAGGGTAGCCCGATAAACCTTGTCAACTGTGATTGCCATATTTGTAATAATATAGAAACAAGAGGGATCCAGAATTCTCACACAGCAGAGTTTGAGAGGGGCAGTCCTGTTGGAAGGCAGTGCCAAAGACTTGCCTTGACACTATCGCTCACAGCAAGCATGATGTTTTTATTTAGAGTGTATGTTACACATCAATACAAAATAGTAAACACTTTTACAAAATTTGCACAAAATCGAGGCAGTTTCAATGATTCATACAAATGGATTTTACTTATTACTTACCCCTGGGATTGTTTTTGTTGATACAGGTGGTGACTTGGGGGAGCTAAACCATCTTCTAAACACTACTCAAGACCCCCACCATCAGCAAGCATAGGCGACTGGGCAGTTTTTACCCCACTGCATAGTATTGAAAGTGACTGACTTACTGTGAGGTACTCATATTAACTCTCTTGTGCTCCACAAAAGACCTAAGTTTCATTATTTTAGACTCACAATGATTAATTATCAGCTTGATTTGAAATCAAGTTTAAAATGGCATGTGGCTATGCCCTGTAAATAGTATAATTTGGCGGGGTGCCTGGCTGGCTCAGTCTGTAGAGCGTGTGACTCCTGATCTTGGGGTCATTAATTTGAGCTCTGCATTGGGGTAGAGATTATGCAGAGAAATAAAATCTTTAAAAAACTTACATAATTTGACTTGTTAGAATAAAATCCAAAACAGACTAAAATAAAGCAGTTTAATTAGGCAGCTGATTAATAATACCTTCACAAGTACTTAAATCTTATAAGAGGTCATTGAGCTTACTCTTGGGTTGGCTTCCCTCTTTATCACACTTAAGATCTGTAGGTATATTGGGGGCCGCAGTCGTGAGCTTCTGCCAAAGGTAGTTAGTACATTTGGTATCTACGGAAACTTAAGATTGCAGCATTTCATCTTAATTATTGTCATTAAATTAAGTTAAATAAGCACAAATACATCTTTAGTTTAAATTCTCTTCCTCCTTACTTCTGGTGTCAGAGATTAATCTTGAAGAATGGTGTCAGTACAGTTATTGTTGATATTCTCTCTTTTTTTTAATGTTTATTTAGAGAGAGACAGAGTGTGAGTGGGGGAAGGGCAGAGAGAGAGGGAGACAGAATCTGAAGCAGGCTCCCGGCTCTGAGCTGTCAGCACAGAGCCTGGTGTGGGGCTTGAACTCACCAACCCAGCCGTGAGATCATCACCTGAGCTGAAGTCAGATGCTTAACTGCTGAGCCACCTAGGTGCCCCATATATTCTCTTTTTTAATGCTTTTTATTCAGAACTGATTTGGAATTTATAGGAAAGTTGCAAAAACAGCACAGAGAGTTTTCATATACCCCAGCTTCCTCTAATGTATAACCACAATGTTCAAAACAGAAAATTAACATTAGTATAATACCATTAATTAAACTACAGTTCTTATTCAAATTTCACCAATTTGTGGAAATTGCCTGGCTTGGTCGGTAGAGCAGGCAGGAGGGAAATCATAAGAGACTCTTAAATACAAAATAAACTTAGGATTGCTGGAGGGGAGGTGGAGGGGATTGGCTAAATGGGTGATGGGAATTAAAGAGGGCACTTGTTGGGATGAGCACAGGATGTTATATGTAAGTGATGAATCACTGGGTTCTATTCTTGAAACCAATACTACACTGTATTTTAACTAGCTTGAATGTAAATAAATATATTTTAAAAAATTAGAATAACCCAGAAATAAAAAACTTTTTTAGGGGCACCTGGGTGGCTCATTTAGTTGAGCACCAACACCGGCTCAGGTTATGATCTCCTGGTTGGTGAATTCAAGCCCTGCATCAGGCTCACAGCACAGAGCCTGATTCAGATCCGCTGTCCCACTTTCTCTCTACCCCTCCCCCAGTCACATTCTCTCTGTCTTTCTCTCTCTCAAAATAAATAAAACATACAAAAAAACTTTTTAAAGAAGTATTCTTTAATTCCTATATTTCTGAGTGTTTTATGATGAATAGGTATTGGTTTATTCAAAAGCTTTCTCAGCTTCTATATAGACATGATATGATCTTTTTCTTAGATTTAATATTATGGTATGATATTCAATGATTTCCAAATATTAAACCAGATTTGCATTTCCAGAATAAATCCCAGTTGGTCCTGATGTTTTATTTTCTTAATGTGGCATTGAATTCTTTTTGCTAATATTTTATTTAAAAATTTTGTATCAATATTCATGAATAATATTGCCAATAGTTTTCTTTGTACTTTATCTAGTTTAGATATCAGTGTTATATTTACTTCATAAAAGAAATTGGGTGGGGGGCACCTGGGTGGCTCAGTCGGTTAAGCATCTGACTTCAGCTCAGGTCATGATCTCACTATTCGGGAATTGGAACCCCACATCGGGCTCTGGGCAGACAGCTTGGAGCCTGGAGCCTGCTTCAGATTCTGTGTTTCCCTCACTCTCTGCCCCTCCCCCACTCACACTCTGTCTCTCTCTCTCTCTCTCTCTCTCTCTCTCAAAAAAAAATAAACATTAAAAAAATTAAAAAAGGAATTAGGACGTTTTCCTTCCTTTTTAATGCCCAATATTAATGGTTTGGTAGAATTTTCCTGTGAAATCATAGTTACTTAGTAATTTCCTGTCTCTTCTATGGATATTGGCCTTTTTAAATTTTCTAACTCTAATGGGTTCAATTTTGCCTATCTGAATTTCCTCAGGAAATTATCAATGTCTCTATTATTTGTATAGAAGTCATGTATGATTTCAAGTTTTTTCTTGTCTCAGTGGTTATTTTCCCCTTATTGATATTCATTTAAAGTGTGTTTTAAGAGAAACCCAATATGATGAGTGAAGTAATGAAAGGACACTTTTTTTTCTTGGTGAATTTTTTTTTAAGTTTTATTTATTTATTTTGAGAGAGAAAGAGCAGGCACACCTCAGGGAGAGGGGCAGAGGGAGGGAGAGGGACAGATGGAGAGAGAGAATCTCAAGCAGGCTCCATGCTTAGCAGAGAGCCCTACATGGGGTTCCAATTCACCAACTGTGAGATTATGACCTGAGCTGAAATCAAGAGTCGGAGGCTTAACCCACTGAGCCACCCAGATGCCCCTCTTCTTGGGGAACTCCTATATTACATTTCTTCTCCAGTGAAAATATCCATATGATTTTTTAAAAAGCAATATGAACTGAAGAATAAAGCCCAAAAGGACACACACACACACACACACACACACACACACACACAGGGGTTGCCTCTAATAAGGGGTCTATGGTTCCATTATTCTCCTTTGATATAAATTAATATAAAATGTGAAGGTACAATTTGAATCAGCCAATTCTTTTAAAAATTCCATCTGTATCTGAGGCACATTTTGGAGATGATTGCATTATTAGTTAGATGAGCAAATTTTTAAGCTACATGCTGTCCCCCATTCCTCCAACTAAACAGAAAGCCTCTCTGCAGCTCTAGCACAGTCCCTTGGCTATACCACGTGCTTAAAAGTCGATGACTGATTATTACTTTGGCATAATTATAACACCTTATGTTTTTGTGATGCTTTTCAGGTGTTCAAAGCACTTCTAAGTCTTTTCTTATTTGACCCTCACAATACCAAGTTAGGTACTCTTGGCAGGGTATCTGCATTTTGCAGTTGAAGAAAAAAAAATCTCAAAGAGATTAAGTGGCTTTACTAAGGTCATCTGGCTGACGTGGGACGGGGTGAGATCTGGCACTAAGTCCATTCTTCTTCCCTTTTATGCTATGGTGCTTACTGCAGCCCGACTTCTCCTAGGACATGTTTTAATCATATGCCTCATCACACTGTCTGCTAAATGACACTATCAATAGCAGAGATGTTGTGTATGCAAAACAATTTAGATATTGCACTTTTAAATGCTCACTCAGCCTTAACAGGGTAATTACATAATGACTTAGGAAATCCAGCCATTTAAAAAACTTACTATAATGGCAAAATTATCCGTGATGCTAAGCAAAAGAATCAAGTCCACTGTTTTGCTTAGCTTTCTATTTAGCTGCGAGTAGAGTTTTTAGACTTTCTACCCTCATTCATTCAACAAACATTTATTGAGTGCCAAGTACATGCCAATCACTTTTTCAGCACTGAGGATACAGCAGTGGACAAAAGAAAGTCTGTGTTCTCAGAGCTTACACTCTAGTGGAGGGAGACGGACAACAAACAAATGAATACACACCCTGTGCAAGCTATGAAGGAAGTGGAGCTTTTAAATGGGCTGGTTAGAGAAGGTCTTTCTGATAAGAAGACATCTGAGCAGGAACGTAAAACAATTTAGGAAGTGAGCCGTATTGGAGAAACAGCCCTAAGCAGATGGAATAACAGGTAGAAAGACCCCAGGGCAGGAGAGAAAATTCTGTCACTCTGAAAAGTGTAGAAGAGAAAGTAACTCATCTCCAAATCATCCAGAGAAGCCACCAAAGCTACACTTTTCCCCAAGATTACAGAATTAGTGTGACTAGTCTTATATTTATGTGATTGCTTTTATTTAAAATCATATTTCTGAGGCCCTCTGGGTGGCTCAGTTAAGTGTCTGACTTCGGCTCAGGCCATGATCTCAGAGTTTGTGAGTTTGAGCCCTGCATCGGGCTCTGCTGACAGCTCAGAGCCTGGAGCCTGTTTCAGATTCTGTGTCTCCCTCCCTCTCTGTTCCTCCTCCACTCACATTCTGTCTCTCTGTCTCTTTCTCAAAAATAAACATTGAAAAAAAATTTTTAAATAAAAAGATAACATTTCTAATTAAGTAGTAAAACCTACTTTGCCTCTGTCACCTAAACAATATCAAATATCATTTTAAATATTTTTATTATTTTTAAGTGATCTCTATACCCAAGATGGGGCTTGAACTCCCAACCCCAAGATCAAGAGTCACATGTTCTATCAACTGAGCCACCCAGGAGCCCCCAATATCAAATATTTTTTTAAAAGAAAATACTGAACATTTTATTTCTTCATTTATTTTTACTTTCATATCTTTGCCATGTAGACACTGTCTTTAGTCTTTATATGTGTATATGTTATAATATATATATATAAATTTAATTTTTACCTAAAGGACTAAAGCTACATGGCATAGGGACATTGAAAGATTCAGTTGACCAGGGAAAACAATCAGAGGAGATGCACTTTTAGCTGGGCATTTGATGAGCTGAACTATACTTTGTGTTATAGAAACGACACTTCTTTCACAGAAGGTTTATTTACCTTCCTCATATATTTTTCTCTATGCTAGGGAAATATCCAGCATATTTAATGTCTTTGTGTTGCTGATCTCATAGTCTAATGACCTTCAAGCCCAAAACTCAGTGACTTAAAACAGCAGCCATGTTATTTATTACCTTATGATTCTATGGGTTGATTGAACTCAACTGAGCAGTTCTGCTGGTCCTGCTTAGTGTTTCTTGGGCAGTTGCATCACATGGTAGGGGAGGTTATAGTTATCTAGAAGCTTGTCAGTGATGCAGGAATGACTGAGTCTTTCTCCTCCCCCAAATAGTTTTGGGCTTCTCCTCTCTACCTGGGCTTTCCACATGGCTACTTGGGCTTCTTCACAGCATGGCAGCTAAGTTCCAAGAAGGAAAATAGAAGCTGTTATTCCTTTTAAAGGCTAGGCCCAGAATTCACACAGCATCATTTCTACTTAATTCTTTTAGTTAACAGGGTCATAGTCAGTGCAGATTCAAGAGTAGCATGGAAGTGGATGTATCTCAATAGATCCATCTTGGGAGATCAGTCACAGCACCTTCTCATCCTGCATCATTGTTAAGTGTGTTTACTTTTGTTACAACCAAATAGAAAGTCTATGACACATTCTGGTAAAAAGTGTTATGAAAACACAGAAAAATGAATGACCAACACTTTCTGGTGGGGAAAAGAACACCCTTTAAGGAAAGGAGATTTCAAGCTAAATCTTGAATAACGAAAGGTCTCCATGGGTGGCTCAGGTAGGGCAGGTTAGGCAGAGGAAATAGCATGTGTGAAGTTGCTGAGGCATGAAGGAGCCAGTGGTATTTGGGGAACACAGGACTTTGGGAGCATATGAGGGAGTGGAGGAGATGGTGGAAAAACCTAAAGAAGAAAGCTGGGGTTTGATCAGGAAAGTATAGGTTTCAAAGACACTTCTATCAAGGCAGGACAATCCAGAGGCCTAGAGATCACCTCCATTAGCTGAGAGAAAAGCCAGATCCTCCTTTAGGTAAAATTAATTCCTCATCACACACCATCCTACCTGTATTTTGGAGTACATATCGAGAGTGTAGGCTTTAGTTTGCCTGGGTTGGCCTGCCCCATGTGGTTGCAATGATGTTAACTTTTTCTTTTTTTTTTTAATTTTCTTTTTTCTTTTTAAAAATTTACATCCGAGTTAGTTAGCATATAGTGAAACAATGATTTCAGGAGTATATTCCTTAATGCCCCTTACCCATTTAGCCCATCCCCCCTCCCACAACCCCTCCAGCAACCCTCAGTTTGTTCTCCATATTTGAGTCTCTTCTGTTTGGTCCCCCTCCCTGTTTTTATATTATTTTTGTTTCCCTTCCCTTAAGTTCATCTGTTTTGTTTCTTAAAGTCCTCATATGAGTGAAGTCATATGATTTTTGTCTTTCTCTGACTGACTAATTTCACTTAGCATAATACCCTCCAGTTCCATCCACGTAGTTGCAAATGGCAAGATTTCATTCTTTTTGATTGCTGAGTAATACTCCATTGTGTGTGTGTGTGTGTGTGTGTGTGTGTGTGTGTGTGTGTGTATACCACATTTTCTTTATCCATTCATCCATTGATGGACATTTGGGCTCTTTCCATACTTTGGCTATTGTTGATAGTGCTGCTATAAACATGGGGGTGCATGTGTCCCTTCGAAACAGCACACCTGTATCCTGTGGATAAATGCCTAGTGGTGCATTTGCTGGGTGGTAAGGTAGTTATATTTTTAGTTTTTTGAGGAACTTCCATACTGTTTTCCAGAGTGGCTGCACCAGCTTGCATTCCCATATGCTAATTTTTTAAAAATGTTTATTTATTCATTTTGAGAGAGAGACAGAGAGGCAGAAGGACAATCCTAAACAGGCTCCATGCGGTCAGTGTGGAGCCTGATGTGGGGCTCTATCTCATGAACCGTGAGATCATGACCTGAGCCAAAATCAAGAGTTGGATGCCCAACTGAATGAGCCACCCAAGCATCCCACTATGATGCAAATTTATGAATATTCTCATTCTCCTTTTCTGGGTACATGGTGGGATTGTGCATACTTAACCTCTTTGAAGATATGTATGGCCTTATGACTTGCCTTAGTTGAAGAAGTATAAGTAGAAATGATGAGCAAGCAGAAGCTTTAGAAGTAAATGAGGGATTGGGGCACCTGGGTGGCTCAGTCGGTTGAGCGTCCGACTTCGGCCCAGGTCATGATCTCGTGGGTTCAAGCCCCGCATCAGGCTCTGTGCTGACAGCTCGGAGCCCGGAGCCTGTTTCGGATTCTGTGTCTCCCTCTGTCTCTGACCCTCCCCTGTTCATGCTCTGTCTCTCTCTGTCTCAAAAATAAATAAACATTAAAAAAAATTTAAAAAAAAAAGTAAATGAGGGATTGTACTTGCTTTGGGAGCATGTATACTAAACTTTGAACAATACAGAGAAGATTAGCATGGTTCCTGCACAAGGATGACACACAAATTTTTGAAGCGTTCCATATTTTTAAGAACTTATAAAACTCAATGCCTAAAAACCAAATAATCCAATTAAAAAATGAATAGAGGACATGAACAGACATATCTCCAAAGAAGACATCCAGATGGCTAACAGACACAAGAAAAGATGCTCAACATCACTCATCATCAGAGAAACGCAAATCAAAACTACAATGAGATATCACCTCACACCTGTCAGAATGGCTAAATCAAGAACAAAAGAAACAACAGGTGTTGGCAAGGATGTGGAGAAAAAGGAAACCTTAGGAACTGGGAATGCAACGTGGTGCAGCTGCTGTGGAAAACAGTATGGAGGTTCCTCCAAAAATTAAAAATTGAACCACCTTACAATCCAGCAATTACACTACTGTGTATTTGCCAAATACAGGAACACTAATTCAAAGGGATACATGCACACCTATGTTTATAGCAGCATTATTTACAATAGCTAAGGAACAGAAGCAGCCAAAGTGTCCATCAACTGATGAATGGATAAAGATGTGATAGATAGATAGATAGATAGATAGATAAATAGACAGATAGAATGGATATATATATACATATTAGAATGGATAAAGATGTGAGATATATATATATTATACAGAATGGATATATATTATATAGAATGATATAGATATATAGATATATAGAATGGATATATATACAGAATGGATATATATAAAGGTTCTATTCAGCCATTAAAAAGAATGAAATCTTGCCATTTGCAACAACATGAATGGATTTAGAGAATATAATGCTAAGCAAAATAAGTCAGTCAGAGAAAGACAAATACTATATTATTTCATATGTGGAGTTTACAACACAAAACAAGCAAAAGGGAAAAAATGAGAGCAAAAGCAAGAAATAAACTCTAAACTATAGGGAATAATCTGATGGTAATCAGAGGGAAGGGCATGGGGAGATGGGTTAAAGAAGTAATGGAGATTGGGGCACCTGGGTGGCTCAAGTGAGTTAAGTATCCAACTCTTGATTTCAGCTCAGGTCATGATCTCATGGTTTGTGAGCTCGAGCCCCAAACTGAGCTCTGCACTGACAGTGTGGAGCCTGCTTGGGGTACTCTCTCTCTCCTTCTCTTCCCCTCCCCTGCTCTCTCCCCCTCTTTCTCTCTCTCTCAATAACTAAGTAAAATAAACTTAAAAAAAAGGAGAAGTGATGAGGATTAAGGAGAACACTTGTCATGAGCACAGGGTGATGTATGCAATTGTTGAATTACTATATTGTAAACCTGAAACTAATATAATGCTGTATATTAACTAATTGGAATTAAAATAATTTTTTTTTTAATTTTAAAAAGAAGTCAATGAATCTGATTCATCACATGTTCTCTCCCCCACCTCAGGGACTGTGGAAACACAGCCCCACTTTGCTAGGGCTGCCATAACAAAGTACCACAGACTGAGTAGTTTACACAGCAGAAATTTGTTTCCCCACAGTTCCAGGAGCTGGAAGTCCAAAATCAAGGTGTCAGCAGGATCAGTTTCCTCTAAGGCCTTTGTCCTTGGCTTTTGTACATGGCTGTCTTCTCCCTGTGTCTTCACGTGGTCTTCCCTTTGTGAATTTCTGTGTCCTTTTCTTCTTAGGACATCAGTCGGATTAGATTAGGGTCCACGCCAATGACCTCATTTTAACTTATTTATCTCTTTAAAGACCCTATCTCCAAATACAGTTACATTCTGAGGTACAGAAGAGAGGACTTCAACATATGAATTGGGGGGACAGGATACAATTTAGCCCATAACAGACATGACAAACCTTTATAGTAGAACAATATGTGCTACACAGTGAATGCTCAATAGATTCAACTATTATATTGCTATCATTATCTTTTAAATACACGGATAAGAAAATGTATTCAAGATACAGTATTACATGAAGAAAGAACACGTTTGATATTATCCCTATTTATTTAATTAGTTAATAAGTAAACAAACAAATGATATTGTGCTCTTAAAGAAAACTTAATCTAAAACATATGCCAATCTAAAAAGGCTATATACTGTATGGTTTCAATTATATGACACTCTGGAAAAGGCAAAACTATGCAGACATTAAAAAGATCAGTCTTTGTCAGACATTGTGGGAAGGGGAGGGATGAATAGATGGAGTACAAAAGATTTCTAGGATTTTAGAGCAGTAAAACTATTCTGTATGATGTTATAATGGTGGATACATGTCATCATACATTTGTTGAAATCCATAAAATGTACAACACCAAGAACCTTAATGTAAACAAGGACTTGTTGATAATGATGCATCAATGTGGATTCACTAATTTGTTTTTTTTTAAATTTTTTTAATGTTTATTTATTTTTGAGACAGAGAGAGACAGAGCATGAATGGGGGAGGGGCAGAGAGAGAGGGAGACACAGAATCAGAAGCAGGCTCCAGGCTCTGAGCCATCAGCCCAGAGCCCGACGTGGGGCTCGAACTCACGGACCGCGAGATCGTGACCTCAGCTGAAGTCGGACGCTTAACCGACTGAGCCACCCAGGCACCCCTACTAATTTGTAGACTATATTTTGTACACTATATTTGCAGTGTAACAAGTGTATCACTCTGGTGGAAGCTATTGACAGTGGGAGGGGTTTTGTTTGTTGGGGAGCAGGGGGACCTATGGGAAATCTCTGTACTTTCTGCTCAATTTTGCTATGAATCTAAAACTGCTACTAAAAATAAAGTTTGTTAAAAAATTTTAATACAAAAAAAAGCTGAATTGTTAATGATGATGAGGTGAGGGTGGGGGTGGGGTTAAAGGACAAATTATGGGGGTACCTGGGTGGCTCAATCAGTTGAGAGTCTGACTCTTGATTTCGGCTCAGGTCATGATCTCACAGTTTGTGGGTTCAAACCCTGTGTGGGGCTCTGCACTGGCAGTGCACCTACTTGGGAGTCTCTCTCTCTCTCTCTCTCTCTGCCCCTCCCACACATTCTTTCTCTCTATCTCTCTCTCAAAATAAATAAACTTAAAAAAAGGACAAATTATGAGGATTTTTCTGTCACACATTTTGGTGATTGAGTTCCTTAAATTTTTTGTGTCTATAAGTTTACAATTAGAAACAAATATATAAGAAAGCAAAAGTAAAAGGATGGCCAACTCCTCTAGGATGAATAATAAAAAACAAAGATGGCAGAATCCACACCCCACATTTCTGTCTCATGAGGCCTAGTACACAGCTGTTGTTCAATAGAATTTGGCAAAATCTTCAACTGCTCATTAATAGTCTCAGCCAGCATACCACCTCTAAGAGATTCTCTAGGGAGAAGGCCCCATCTTCTCAGAAGCAACCATTGCCCTTTTGCCAGTGACTCCTGGCTGGGACTGATTACTCCAAAGGACAGAACAGGGACTGGGGAGGAGCAAAGACCACTATGGGTATGTGAAGAGGTGTTCAGATATCCACAGAAATGGTCCCCAGAGGAGGGCCAAGCCATCAGATCCAGAGCTGGCAAGGCAGGGACTTCTGTAGGGGCATTGAGAGACCATTGGGCATGATGAGACTTTTTGAGCCAATATAGTAAACAGCAAGCCTATTGGGCTTTTTTTCCCTCTCACTAGCTATATTTTTTGTAAAACATGATAAAAGCTATACTTGGACTTGGGGTCTGGTTTCTAATTCCAGTTTTACTGCTTATTGCCTCTGTGCCCTTGAGAAACCATAGAGGATTTTTCACTATAATTTCCTAAGGAGTCCCTGGCATAATGTCAGTACTCAGCTGATTAATGGATTAAGGTACGTCTGCAAGAAGTGAACAGCACTAGGGTGAACTTGACGGATTTCTAGGTAGGGAGTAAGGGTGTAGGAGGCAGAAGAAAGGCAGGGCAAGGCCTCCATGCCCTCTGGAGCCCTTAGTTCTGTTTTCTAATATCTACAAATGTGGAATCTAATCTAACAATACAAATTTTCAAATATTCCCAAGGAGAATAAATGAATCTCCCAAGGGGATAAAATAGATTCCTGAGATGCCAAGTAAAGGAGGATCTGGAAGAGTCTTAGTGGTCCTGGAGGTGGCAGGGTAGAGATCTGTTACACTGGGACAGGCCCGAATGGCTAAAAGCTTGGGTTTTTATGACCATTTGGATGTGGGAGATGAGGCCTAGGTGTATTCAACTTCTTGAATAGAAGTTCTCCCTGGTAGCTATAGTGACTCTTAGAAAAGCATCTCTGGCCAACAATAGAAGTAACTTTTGGCCACCTCTGAATGACCCAGGCAGGTGCTGATTTTCACAGCATTTCCCCAAGCCAAATGTAGCTTTGATTGATTGATCTAAGAATGGATGTAAATCTCATGTCCACCTCCACAATTTAAAACTTTCTTCTAGTAATCACTCAAGTGTTAGAGTCAGGCATACCAGCATCGTTCAGAATGGTAAAACATTGGGAATACAAAAATATCCATTATTAGAGAACAGGCTAAGTATGCTGTAGCGTGCCTGTTACTTATTGCCACACAATTCCAGATTCATATTTATTGCCTGCTCTGAAAAAATGGATCTGGGCCCATTAAATAGTTTTTCTTTGCCAACACAAGATGTTACACTCAGTCAACAGAGGGTGATGGAAGGCCACTAAAAGAAAAAGAGCTTTTTTCTTCCTAGTTCTCCAGTAGATTGTCACCAGGCTCAGGCAGAATATGCTTTTTCTCCACTGCCTAACTCCAAGTGGTATTTTCTCTACTGTCTGCTAGGCTTCTGTTTTTAACAGCTCTCAACAGGCTGGATAGCCAGAAGGCCAGAGTGCATGTGCCTGTAGCTCAGCACCAGTGGCTGCTCATGGTACCCTCTCCTCTGTCCCTTGTGTGCACATACCAGGGCCTGTTTGACTTCCATATAATGAGCCAGCCACTGAATTTTCTTCCATGCAGTGTCCTGGAGACTCCCCACCCCAAGCTACACATAGAAGTATGCTCCATTCCTGCAAAGCAGGACCTCCCCAGCTTCTGGTCCCAGCATTGCCAACAGTGGCACCTGTCTCCCTCTGTGCACTCCCTCCCCCATAAGCCTTCACTCTTCTGAGCCCTGGAGTGCTATTTATGCTTTCCCAGTGATTATGCACCATCCTGGCCTGACAAAGCAGCAAACTTCTCCACCATCCAGTGGACTCAAAACACACCTTCCTTAATGAAGTCTGAACTCCTTTCCAACTTTGTCCTTTCTTGGGTACCCTCCATTAGCCCTAAAGTACCCTTTAGAATTCCTTTTCTTTCTTCTTCTTTTTTTTTTTTTATTATACATGACAATGTTACAGTGGTTTCTGGTGTATAACATAGTGATTCAACAAGTCTAGACATCGTGCTGTGCTCATCACAGCTGCCACCAGCTGTACCAGCTATCACCATACAACACTATTAAAATACCATTGACTATATTCCCTATGCTGTGCCTTTTACCCCTATGACTTATTCATTCCATAACTGGAAACCTTTATCTCCTCCTCCCCTTCACCCAATTTCCCCATCCCCCCACCCACCTCCCCTCTAGCAACCATCAGCTTGTTCTCTGTATTATGGGTCTCTTTCTGCTTTTTGTTTATTCATTTGTTTTGTTTTTAGATTCTACATATAAGTCAAATCATATGGTATTTGTCTTTTTCTGACTTATTTCACCTAGCATAATACCCTGTAGGTCCATCCATGTTTTGCAAATGGCAAGATATCATTCTTTTGTACTTTCTTAGTAGTTACTGTCCTATCTCTTGTTAATAATTCTCTATATTAACTCTCCCATTGAAATTACTGTGTGTTCTTGTTTTCTGTTTGAACCCAGACTGATATATAAAGCATTAGCACACAACAGAATATTTTGTGTCCATTAAAATGATGATGTAGATGTATTTATTGACATAGAACAGTGTCTATGACATTGCTGAGTGAAAAAATCAGATATGTAAAATTATACGTGTATATACACATGAAGAAAACTAGAAGAACATTAGAAAATGTCAGTAGGTGATGAGGTTTTATGTTTTACTGTCTTAGTTTTATTTTCTTAGTTTACTAGTTTTACTGTTCTTAGTTTTACTTTCTTTCCATGAGTATGTATAATTTCAACCAAAGCAATAAAGATAATTCCTCCCAACCCTCAAAAAACCCTGGTGATATTCCCTGGGTCTTTTGGTTCTGGCACCAAATCCAATGTGTGCATTGCAGGGAGGGGGTCCCACACAGCACATAGTAATTCTCCAGATGTCAACAGGGTGTCTGAGAATTCAACTCAATTCTCTTTTTTAAAATATTTTTTCCAGGGGCACCTGGGTGGCTCAGTTGGTTAAGCGGCCGACTTCAGCTCAGGTCATGATCTCTCAGTCCATGAGCTCGAGCCCCGTGTTGGGCTCTGTGTTGATAGCTCGGAGCCTGGAGCCTGCTTCTGTTTCTGTGTCTCCCTCTCTCTCTGCCCCTCCCCCATTTGCGCTCTGTCTCTCTCTGCCTTTCAAAAATGAATAAATGTTAAAAAAAAATTTTTAATAAATAAATAAAATAAAATATTTTTTCCAGTTTTTAAAAAATGCTTATTTTTGAGAGAGAGAGGGAGGGAAAGAGCGTGAATGCATGAGTGAGTGGAGGAGGGGCAGAGAAAGAAGGAGACAGAGGATCCAAAGCAGGCTCTGCACTGACAGCTACAAGCCTGACATGAGGCTCAAACTCACGAACAGTGGGATCATGACCTGAGCCAAAGTGGGATGCTCAACCAACTGGGCCACTCAGGTGCCCCTCAACTCAATTCTGACACTATCCAGAGACAGTGTCAGATTCCACAGGTTCAGTCCTATAGGACTGTTATCTACTTCAGATGCCAATCACAAGTGCTGGTTGTTACCTATACTTCTGACTAACTGGCTATAAATCAGAGGTGCCCTAGGAGCTCCCTCCTCAGGTTCAATTAATTTGCTGAAGCAGCTCACAGAACTCAGGGAAACATGTTACTTACTAGATTTCTGGTTTATTATAAAAGGATACAACTCAGGAACAGCCAGGTTAGAGATGTATAGGGCAAAATATGGGTAAAGAGCACAGAGTTTCCAAGCAATCTCTAGGCATGCCACTCTCCCCAAATCTCCACATGTTCATCAACTTGGAGGCTCTCTGAATTCCATCCTTTTGAGTTTTTATGGAGGCTTCATTACATACACATGATTGATTAAATCATTGACCATTGGTGATAGATTCAACTTCTAGTGGCAGTGCAAGGGCCAACCCTCTAATCACATGGTTGGCTCCTTTGGCAACTAACCATGAAACCAAATTCTGAGGGTTTGGGGAGCTGTGAGCCAGGAATTGTGAACAAAGACCAAATATATATGCAAAATATATTTTGGTGGTCTGAATAACCAAATACATATTTTTATAAAGCACAATATTCACTGGGTGACACTCCTGGGTTTAAAAGGTAAAGTCCAAAATCCTTATTATGGCTTATGCAGTAATTCAAGGTCTGGCCCATCCTTATTGGTATAGCCCATAGTCTGACATTCTACACAGAAATTCTAGTTAATCTAAAGCTCAATCATTCATCAAAACTGGCCTAAAATTTCCTCCTCTTTGGAACCTTTCCCAATTCATTCCCCTTAACCTTGTGGTAAGGTGTTAAGTTCATCAAAGGATATGTGGTAGGGACTTTTCAGTGGAAGAGGTGGCCTGAGCCCCTGCTGGTGCAGGGCCTCTGTCCTCTTTGGGGGAGAGGGAGAGTAGGCTCTTTCTCATTAGGTGCTTCCATGCCAGGCTGAGTACCTCAAACATACCAGCTGCTAGATAAGGCTAAACTATGTCAGTGACAAAGGACAGCCAGGTTTCCATCAGATGATACTGACAGATCTAATTGCTGGCTTTGTATTTTTACTTTAACTCAGTGCTTCTCAAATTTTATTGTGCATAGACATCTTTTAGGGATTTTGTAAAGTGCAGATTCTGATTCAGTAGCTCTGAGATAGGCCTGAGATTGTTCACTTATTATTTTAATATTTATTTTAGAGAGGGAGTGGCGGGGGGGAAGGGCAGAGATAGAAGAGGACAGAGATCCAAAGCAGGCTTCCCTCTGACAACAGAGAGCCCAATGTGGGGCTCAAACTCACAATCTGTGAGATCATGACATGAGCCAAAGTTCCGTGCCACTCAGGTGCCCCAGGTTGTGCATTTCTAACAACCTCCCAAGTGCTGTGCAGATGCTTATCCACAGACCATTCTTAGAGAGTGAAGTGTTAGCTCATTTTTAAATACATTTCTGAAATATAATCTCAACAGAAAGGCAGTCCTATTTCAACATCTTAGTCCACTCAAACTTAGCATGGACACAATATAGCCTTCATCCCACAAAATTATTTGGGGGGGGGGCGTCTAAATAAACCGTTTCCCCCACTAGTGCCTCTCTGGGAACTCCCTCATATAATTTCTATTAGTGATATAATTATGGGTCTCCATTCAGCTCCTTTTTAGGACTTATGTACACACAATATCTGCCCTCTGCTCATATAGCTTTTTATTATTTTTTTATTTTTTTAATGTTTATTTTTGAGAGAGAGAGAAACAGAGTGTGAGCAGGGGAGGGGCAGAGAGAGAGGGAGACAGAATCTGAAGCAGGCTCCAGGCTCCAAGCTGTCAGCCCAGAGCCCGACGCAGAGCTCGAATGTACCAACTGTGAGATCATGACCTAACCAAAGTCAGACGCTTAACTGACTGAGCCACCAAGGCGCCCCTCACATAGCTTTTTAAAAAGAGAAACCATGGGGCAGCTAGGTGGCTCAGTCCGTTGAACTTCTGACTTCGGCTCAGATGATCTCAAGGTTCGTGAGGTTGAGCAGCTCATTGAACTCATTGCTGTCAACGAGAGCCCGCTTCAGATCTTCTGTCCACCTCTCTCTCTGCCCCTCCCCTGCTCACATTCTCTCTCTCTCTCTCTCTCTCTCTCAAAAAACAAATAAAAAATTTTTAAAAAATGAGCAAGAAACCATATCCTGCTCATACATCAGCTTTGGCTCACTACTTAGCAGAAAAGCATAATGGTTAGGACAGCCAGACTGCCTGCGTTCCAGTGTACACTCTGTTACTTACCGAGGCACTCTTCTTACTATATCATGGGGTCAGTAGAAGCATCCACCTCTTCAGGTGGTTGTAAAGATTAAATGAACAGAATTGGAATGATGTCTAGCACCTAGTAAGCACTATATAAAATTTGGCTATGATTATTAGCAAATGGAATATTCGCTATAGAATATTTTATTCTATAGAATAGAATAATGATTCTTTCAGAAACAGTATAACATCCATTTGATCACGTAACATGTATTAATTAATTTTCACACATTAATTAATTTGTTGCATTTTTAACACATGCAAAGTTATTTATCAGGAGCACATGCATACAAGCAAGAAACTAATTCATTCACACAACAAATATTTCCTGAATGAAGGGCACCTCTCCAGGCACTGAAGATGCGACCAGAGAGAAGGGGCCAGAAAGAAGGGAAAGAAGGGATTCAGAAAGGAGTTAGGTACACTTTCTGGTCTTAAGGAGGAGAAATAAGAAGAAAGAATTATAATGGGGGCACAAGAATCCAGTGCTACAAGAGGCATATCAATAACATGTTCACGCTAATCATCACTGATGGGGGATTCCGAGTTTCCTGCCCAGCACCTATTCCTATATGCAAGTATTGGAAACCTTATTTTTCTCGGGGAACCACCCCCGTCCACACAGTCCCAGGGTTCAGGGGGCTGACTATAATCAGACTCCAGGTTGGCCTTTCGACCCCGGCCTGACTGATCAGAGAATTAAATGCCCTTCACTATAGCAACTGGTTCAAAGGTGTACAAATGACCAAAGACAGGCCAGTGATTTAATTCTAAGATGCCTCATGAATAAATGTGGAACTAAAAAGTTCTAAATTCCAAATTATTTTATTTAGCTTTTATTAAAGCTATGACCAAGATCAAGATTTTAATAGTAAGAACATAGAATAAAATTCTGTTCTATTTGCACTGTGGTCTGAGGATACAAACAGGGTTAGGCAGTAACATCTTGTCATAAGAGGAAAAGCTGGAGGGGCACCTGGGTAGCTCAGTTGGTTAAGCATCTGACTCTTGATTTCAACTCAGGTCAGGATCTCACGGCTTTGTGAGTTCAAGCCCCAACTCTAGCTCTGTGCTGACAGTACAGAGCCTACTTGGGATTCTCTCTCTCTCCTTCCCCCACTCGGCTGTCTGTTTCTCTCAAAATAAATAAACTTAAAGAAAAAAAAGGAAAAGTGGCGCCTGGGTGTCTCAGTCGGTTGAGTGTTCAACTTCGGCTCAGGTCATGATCTCGCGGTTTGTGGGTTCAAGCCCCACACCAGGCTCTGTGCTGACAGCTCAGAACCTGGAGCCTGCTTCAGATTCTGTGTCTCCCTCTCTTGCTCTCTGCCCCTTCCCCACTCATGCTCTGTCTGTCTCTCTCTCTCAAAAGTAAATAAACATTTTTGTAAAAAAAGGAAAAAAGCTGGAAAGAACTTCAGTGATACTAAGAATACAAATATTGTAAGGTGGGTACAGGTCCTTTCTGGATTTAAAATATTCTGTGTCTGGTCATCATAATGTATTTTGGCTTGGCAAAATTTTCTCTTGTCACATCCTGATGTCAATGGTTTATGGTTCTATAACCCCTAACTTTGAGACTACATACTTGCTTTATTCATTTTCTGTGGGACACTGAATTCAAATTCACTTATCAATCTTGTAACAACTAAACCAGGAACTATAACTTTATTGATCTTATCACAATTGACTCAACTGGCATAAAACATTTGAGATCCTCTTAGAATTAGGAAAAATAGGGTTTTTTTTACATATATGATACAAGGAAGTAGAAACAATTGTAAAATAATATAATACCGTTTTACCTTTTTCAATTTACTTCTCTGATTTTCTTTTCCCATCAACCATATGTGGAACATAGGACTGATTATAATCATCCTAATTTCATAGAGAAGAAAAGGTAGGCAAAGGGATGGCAGCAACTCAGTGGCAAAACAGAGTATATAGACTGCAACTCTTTGGTGATTCACAAAAACGCAAACCCTTTGCATCCTGACTGACCCCTGTGCCTTGGCCCTCTCTTAGGCATTTTTCCCTGCATATAACTAAAAGTAATATAGCTAAAGGGACACCTAGGTGGTTCAGTCAGTTAAGCATCCAACTTCGGCTCAGGTCATGATCTCACAGCTCGGGAGTTCGAGCCCCGTGTCGAGCTCTGTGCTGACAGCTCAGAGACTGGAGCCTGCTTCTGAGTCTCCCTCTCTCTCTCTGCCCCTCCCCCACTCATGCTTTGTCTCTCTCTGCCTCAAAAATAAATAAACATGATTAAAAAAAATTTTAAGTAATACAACTACATGTTTTTAAACTTTGGACTGATCTTCCTGAGAATTTCAAGTCAATCTGGAAGATTTTAGTGAATTTTATTTTACTATTCCTAATGGAATTTGTATATTAAGTAACTCAAGGTAATTAGCAATTTGTATGTAGTTAAACTGCATGCATTTCCACTGGTGCCAATAAATAACTGCTATGGAAGGGCTAATGGTATTATTCAGCATCCACACCCCACTGCTTTTTTGGTATGCTTTATTTTCTAAGTTATATGGCCGTGTGTGAGTGTGTGTGTGTGTGTGTGTGTGTGTGTGTGTGTGTGTTCTGTTTGATATTATAATTACTAAAGATAGTTTTTATACCTTGGATTATTAGAAATATTAGTCTAGGGGTGCCTGGGTGGCTCAGTCGGCTAAGCGTCCAACTCTTGGTTTCAGCTCAGGTCATGATCTCACGGTTTTGTGGGTTTGAGTCACACATCAGACTCTGCACTGGCAATGCAGAGCCTGCTTGGGATTCTCTGTCTCCCCCTCTCTCTACCCCTCCCCACTGTCTCTGTCTGTCTCAAATAAATAAATAAACTTAAAAAAATAAAAAATAAATAAAGTCTGTTAAATTGACCACATTAAACACAACATTGCACATAACTCATGCTCATGTGATAAGAGTTGTTATTTTAGGAACGCGTTTAAGGATGCAATCTTCCAGCAGAAAAATTGTCAGGAAAAAATGTGATGCTACTTAATAAGTTTCCATCAGTAAATTCTACAGTAATTAATAGCCCCAAAGGAAACCCACGGCCAGCTAACACCAGCTAGAAGCTACTCATCTCTATTTCATTGGTTTTAAAGGTGTTCTTAATCCTAAAGTATTCAGGATTGGTTGACTTATAACTGTTTTAGGCAGTTATGATTTGGAAATTAGAATGCAGTGCTCCCAGAGCATGCCTTAAGAAACTGTTGTGATTGGTGGTGTTGGAAAGGAAATAGGAGGGCAATGGGGCAGTAAGCTGTCTCCAGATGTCTAGTAAGATGACAAGCCGGGGTGCCTGGGTGGCTCAGTTGGTTGAGCATCCAACTTCAGCTTGTGGGATCAAACAGCTTGTGGGTTCGAGCCCCATGTCAGGCTCTCTGCTGACAGCTCAGAGCCTGCAGCCTGCTTCCAATTCTGTGTCTCCACCCTCTCTGCCCCTTCCCTGCTTGTGCTCTGTTTCTCTCTTTCTCTCAAAAATAAATAAACATTATGGGGCGCCTGGGTGGCTCAGTCGGTTGAGCATCCAACTTCAGCTCAGGTCACGATCTCACAGTCCGTGAGTTTGAGCCCCGCGTCAGGCTCTGGGCTGATGGCTCGGAGCCTGGAGCCTGCTTCCGATTCTGTGTCTCCCTCTCTCTCTGTCCCTCCCCCATTCATGCTCTGTCTCTCTCTGTCTCAAAAATAAATAAACGTTAAAAAAAATTTAAAAATAAATAAATAAATAAATAAACATTAAAAAAAATTTAGAGGATGACAGGTCCTCTCTCAAGTGGTAATGGTCCCTTGTTGTTGCTTGGTGATGGGCAGCTTAAAGTTGCCGGAGACATCTGGTTTGAAGCAGTGCTTCTCAAAATATGGTCTCTGGTACATGTGGTAATTCTGGTGCATAAAGAATCTTTGGAAATTTCATTCGTCTCATAATAATGAGGGCTCATTATGACTCTACCTAGTCTTAAGTGTGATTCAAAATGATAATAATAATGTTGAT
Organism: Panthera uncia; assembly: GCF_023721935.1. Classification (NCBI taxonomy): domain Eukaryota; kingdom Metazoa; phylum Chordata; class Mammalia; order Carnivora; family Felidae; genus Panthera; species Panthera uncia. The sequence continues at coordinate 29,651,342 of NC_064807.1, forward strand.
AATGACTTTCACTGAGGACTTACTTTGTGCCAGGTATGGTGCTCAACACTTCATATGCATTATCTGACCCAGTTTTCACAATAACCCTCAGAAATAGGTATCATTATTTTTTCCATTTTACAGATGAGAAAACCGAGGCACAGAAATAAGGAACAGGTCCAAGGTCACAAAATTAATTAGTGGCAGAGCCAGGATTCAAATCATGATAGAACTCCAAAATATATGCTTTAAATATTGTGGTAGAATCACATAAAATTTACTATTGTAGTTTTTTTTTTTTTGTACATCACAGATACATTTATTCATGCCACAAAAGAAATAACACATCTGCAGGTGCACAGCGATACTCCATGTTCCCATCTAACAGCTGGCTGAAATTTATAGCCAGACTGATGTCCCATCTGATGTGTACTCCAGGTAAAGCTGGTTAATGATGACCATGAACAGGTGCCGGACTCAAAGCTTTCCCAGCTTTACTTCTTTTATCAGCACAACTGATTTTATAAACAATGAAGCCCATCAATCCCCTTCCTACCTAAATCTCCTGGTTAGCTTAGACAGTGTGGGGCCTCATGGGGACCTAAACATTTTTAACAAGGATTTGAGGCATCTCAGTGCAGGACCCCTATCGCAGGCTGCCCCAATCCTCATAGCCAAAAACTCGGAAAGTTGTGCTATTGTAGCCATTTTAAAGTGTACAATTCAGTGGTATTTACTACATTCACATTTGGTACAACTAACACCACTATAAATTCCAGAAAAATTTCCTCACCCCAAAAGGCAACTTCATGCACCTTAAATGGTCGCTCCCCATCTCCTTTCCCCCCTACCCCTGGCAACCACTAATCTGATTTCTGTCTCTATGGATTTGCCTATACTGGACATTTTATATAAAGGGGCATACAATGTGTGGCCTTTTGTATCTGGCCATAATGTTTCAACATTCATTTATATTGTAGCATGTATAAGTACCTCATTCCCTTTTATACACAAATATTAATCCATTGTACCACATTTTGTTTATCCATTCATCCACTGATGTATATTTGGGCTGTTTCCACCTTTGGATATTGCAAGCAGTACTGCCACAAACACTCATGTACAAGTTTTTGTTTGAACACCTGCTATCAATTCTTTTGGGTAAAAAGAATAGGCTTTTGATCATAAACCTCTGCTGACTCCAAAAAGGAGATGACTGAATATCTTAAAATATTCATTCAGCAAATACTTACTGAGAACCTACCACACAACTACCCAGAATTTGAAGCACTGGGCATGTAAACTGCAACGAATAAGAAAGCAATGAATGACAGACATCATCCCTATCCTCCTCAGGAATGACAGAAAATTAAATGAGTAAAACACAAACCTGGCAGCAGTCATGCTGGTGATGACTCACCTGAGCAAGAAGCTCTAAGGTGATGCTTTTGAATCAAGACAAATAAAACTAAGAGCAGATTAAACAATAATGTTATTTATCCTCTTATATAATAAATCTGAGGTAGGGAGTCTTCCCAGTGGGATAAATCAGCACCAAGGAATTAGGTTTTCTCTACCCTTCTGCTCTGCCATTCTCATAGTTGCAATAAGGAACAGCAACTCTAGGCATTATGTCTTCCTCACATAACAAAGAGCAGAGAACAGAGGTGGGAAATAACAGATCCCTTCTCAATCCCTTTTTTTAGATATAAGAAAAATGTTCCCAGGAATCCTCCATAACAGTTCCCCTCAGGGAAGATTTGCACCAGGAGCTTATTCCTACACCAATCATTGGCAAGGGAATGGAATTAGAGTGCATGATTAGGATTAAGCAAGTTTGAGGCTGGCCAGAAGCCCAGCTTCCCCTGGGGCATACAGCCACCTGATGTCCTAACAAAATACAGCTTCTGGGAAAATGTAAGAGGAAAAGGAAGGAGTGGGATAGACAGCCATGTGCCAGGCAAAACTTCCCGGAGGACTGTCCAGTTCAGAGTCCTCTGAGTTCCAGTTCTCAATTGAAAGAAAAAAAGGGGGGGGGGTGGCGCCAGGGTGGCTCAGTCGGTTGAGTTCGAGCCCCGTGTCGGGTTCTGTGCTGACAGCTCAGAGCCTGGAGCCTGCTTTGGATTCTGTGTCTCCCTCTCTCTGCCCCTCCCCTGCTCATGCTCTGTCTCTCTCTGTCTCAAAAATAAATAAAAACATTTAAAAAAATTTTAAAAACCCTCAATATGTCCAAAACTAACTCATGATTCCCATCAAAATGGTCTCTTCCAGTGTTCTATCTCTTTGGAATGCACCACCATTCCAGCTGCACAAGCCAGAAATAGGAGTCGTCATACCCTCTTCATTTTCCTCAACACCCATATCTAACGCATCACCAGGTCCTGTTGATACAACCTCCCAAACAGCTCTTGAATCAATGAGTCTCTTCACCTCCACTCAACCATTCTAATTCAAGTCACTGTCATCATCAACTCTTCTCTGGAGTTCTGCAACAGTCTTTTGCTTGGTCTCCTTACATCTATTTGGACCTGCCTCCAACCTAGTCCTTCACAGTGCAACTACAGTAGCCTTTTCAAATACATGCTTAGACTTAAAATTTGCTTCCTATTGCTCCTAGGGGGGAAAAAAAAAGCCGTCCCTCAGCTCTTTGCAATCCAGTTACAATGGTATCCTCTGAGTTTCAATGGGTTGTGCTCCATCCCACATCAAGACATCTTCACGTGTGGTTGCTCCTGCCCCTGTCATCCTTGGTAGTATGTCAGTTTAACCGTCACTTCCCAGGGAAAGCCTTTCCAGGCCTCCTAATTAGGTCAGGTCTCTGCTACTGGCGCGTAGAAAGTCTGTCCCTTCCTTTACCGCACTCTTCTGTCTCTAGACTAAGATCCGCAAAAACACGGAGCTAGTATCTCTTACAACATAATGCCTGGCACATAGTAAGTGTTCAATATGTAGTTGAATGGCTAGAAGAATACATGAACTTCAAAGATGAGTGGCCCATTACCAATGTGTATCCAGCGCCAGAGAGAATACAAATAATGGCCGTGACCCACCCGCACAGCGGGGCCGCCAAGACTACAAGACTGGTTGCTCCTCCCAGTAGCTCCGCCCCTGTGCCCCGCCCCTCTCTGATGAGTCGGGGGAGGGGCATAGAGGTCGCGTGACGTGACAGCCTCCGGCCGCTGATTGGGCTTCCAGACGCGCCGACTAGGAAAGGGGGCGTGTCTGCGTGTGCTGATTGGCTGTCGGGCGGTGGCTGGGCGGGCAGCGGCGGCGGCGGCGCGGGGGCGGGCGCGGGGAGGGCCGGGACCAGGCAGGGCTGGGAGGGCGGTAGCAGCCGGCGGGATGGGTCCTCGCCGCCGGTTTTGCTGAGACTCGCTCGCGTGGGCTGCCAGCGGCGGGCCCGCAGTGGCCGCGGCGGCATGAAGGGCGCTCTGGGGAGCCCCGTGGCCGCGGCCGCCGCAGGCGCCGCGATGCAGGAGAGTTTCGGCTGCGTCGTGGCCAACCGCTTCCACCAGCTGCTGGACGACGAGTCGGACCCGTTCGACATCCTGCGCGAGGCCGAGCACCGGCGCCAGCAGCAGCTGCAGCGCAAGAGGCGCGACGAGGCAGCGGCGGCGGCCGGGGCCGGCAACCGCGGCGGCAGGAGTCCGGCCGGGGCCTCGGGCCACAGACCTGGCGCGGGCGGCGGCCGGAGGGAGTCCCAGAAGGAGCGCAAGAGCCTCCCGGCCCCTGGCGCGCAGCAGCCGGACAGCCCCGGGGGCGGCCCGCTGCCACCCGGTACGCGCGCCCCGCCGGGCACCTGGGCACCCCCGGGTAGGCGCAGTGGGCGGGAGGGGAAGGAGAATGGGGTCACGGAGGTCACCCCTCCTCTGCCGTCCCTCGACCCTCACTGTGAGACCGGGGTCAGAGGATCTTGATCCAGAAAGGGAAGGGGCTCCCGGGAAGAGGGGTTAAGTTGAGGGTCCTTGTGGCGGAGGAAGGTAGGAAAAGAGAACGGGAGGGGGTGTCACGCCCCTTCTGGCCTTTTCCAGCCCCTTGGGCGGGGGGCGGCGTGCTGGCTTGGAATAGGGGTCTCAGAATCCCAGAACTGAGCGATTACAAGTTGGGCAAAGTTGAGGGATAATGTTGGGGTAGTGTTTGTCGGGATAACTAGGGTCGCTACCCCGGGCGCTCAAATCTAGAGCTAGCAGGGAAGGTCTCCATCCTCCAGCCCAACCTCTGCAAGATTCGGGTCGGGAGGTCAGAAGAGAAGCGTGGTGGGGAAGGAGGGAGGGTGAGCAAAGAGGGCGCACCCGGCCTCTGGGGGTGGTGGCGAGAGCCCAGGGTGTGTGAGGAATCGTGGGGATGAGGGGCTCGGGCCTCTGTGATGGAGCGAAGGCCTGGGTGACCGCGGGGGCGGGCTGTGACGTCAGGGCCGCGAGCCGAATGCGGCGGGGGCGGACGCGGGGTCCCCGGCTCCTGCCAGGCTCCGTGCTTTCACCCCATCCTCGTACACCCCATCCCCTTACTGTAGCTTCCAGCAGTCAGCCGGCATCATTTTTCAATACAGCATGTTGTGTCGTTGGGACGTGTAACTTGTCATTAAGTCAGGTTGCTTTAAGAAAAGCGTTTTTAACCTTTAACCCTTTTAAACAAGAATATTCAAAGTTCCCCACACCCTATTTAGCCAGGTACCACTGTCCGCATCCAGCGAGGGAGGGTACCTAAGAGTCGTTCATCACCTGAACTGCATCAGTTCATAGTCTGTAAGACTCCACCTGTATTTCCTCTGTTCTCCTAAAATAAAGCAGTGGTCCTAAGGTTTGCTTAAAAAGAGTGTTAAGATTAAGATGTGTCATTCGACCACTTGAGCCAGTGTTTGGCATTGTATTCAACTGGGCTTTGCTGGCTTGTTCCTTGCTTGATGACAGTTGTGCATCCCAGCCCTGAGATTACAACTCTGATTTAAGTGTTGGGTCTTTGACTCGTGCAGCTAGGTAACGTTTGCTTTACTTTTGTCTGTGAAAACTTCAGTCCAGCAATATCCCCTGAGAAATAGAAAATCAAGTCACTATAATAAAGATATTGAAAATTATTTTCAATGCTTTTGGATATTTTAAGACCCCATGCTAGTAGGCCAGCACATTTATGAGCCTATTTAAACAGTGAATGAGATGTGAGATATATTGTACGTTTTGTATTCTGATTTTTCTCATAAATCTATTTAGATATAGTAATGAAAGAATTGACTAAGGCTAAGCTTTTCCTCTCCCTTTGCTTTTTAACAGATGAAGATAATGTATTTTATCCTTTAAAGTAGTGTGAAACTGCAGTTAGTGCTGTTAATATACTGCTTTTCAACCTTTTTAATATTAAAAATCATGAATTTTTATAACAAATTTATAAAATTTTTGTAAATTTTGAGCAATTCTGAAATGTATGAAGTAAAGCAAAAATCTCCTATTTTTATTACTGGTTAACACCTTCTATTTATGTACAAACAGAGCTATTTCTTTTTTTCTAAATTTAAATGATATGTAAACTGAGTTGCAGCCTGCTTGTTTCACTTAGCATTGTAATCTAGTGGGTTTATAACTTTTTTCTGTCAATTGTTCATAATCCAGATGACCTGGGTTTTGAGATCTATATTAAAGATTCTTAGTTAATTTTGTAGATAGGATGGAAATTTTGTCATCCTGGTTCTTTTTCAAGTAAATGTTATTTCAGGAGCAAACAGCTCATTAATTTCCATTTATGTAGTTAGTACTAAATTTATAGAGAGCTACTCTCTCAAGGTTTTGTAGCCCTAATTAATATGGACTGTACCTTTCTAACATTCAAAATTTTTAATTTAGTTAGAATATTATAAATGAATGCTCAGTGTAGAGAAGAAGCAAAGTCAAAACATGTTTGACATATAATGGAAATATTTTTGGATGTGAATGTGGAAATCACAAGATTTTCCCATGGAAACAGAGGTTTTTAATGCCCTTCAATATTTAACCCTTGGGTGAGCCTTGTTTTATAAACTCATTACTGAAATCTACAGAGACTGTTTTCAGCTTTCCTTTTCCTAGCCTTTCAGAACTATTGTCTTTGAGTGAAAGCTCAACTTTGTTTTGTAGAAAATCTTACTGTAAATTTTATTGTATTCTGCCCCTTCATATGGGCTTGGGTTTAGATCAGTGATCAGACAGCATGTGCCAGCGTTTTATTGGAAAGGGCTAGAGAAATTCAGTGTTTGCATTATCCACTTGGAGCTGCTGACCCAGCACAGAAAAACAAACTAGGTTCAGTTGCAATCTTGATCGCTTAGCACTAAATTGTGGGGGGAAAACTGAACCCCTTTTATCTTTGGGTTTTGGGGAGACAAGTGTTTGCAGTGTATTCATAATTATTCTAATAAATATCCAGTTACATTTAATGGTATTTTTAATGTTTGTTTTGAGAGAGAGAGTGCACACATGTGTGTGCACATGAGCAGGAGAAGAGCAGAGAGAGAGGGAGAGAAAATCCTAAGCAGGTTCCCTGCTGTCAGTGCAGAGCCCCAAGTATGGCTCGATCTCATGAACCATGATAGCATGACCTGAGACCAGATCAAGAGTAGGACACTTAACCAGCTGAGCCACCCAGGTGCCCCTATTTAATTTTTAAAATTTTATTTTTTAAGTTTGTACACCAAAACTTTGGAAGAAGTTTTAATATAAAGTATGCAGTAAATGTCATTTTAAGTTTTGAATGGTGAATTCCAAATTTAATACAATATAAAAACAACAACAACAGCAACAACAACCTTGAGGAAGCAAAGAGGTAGGATAAGCTCCTAAGTAATTTTGTAGCTGAGTGGAGATACTAAAGGTTTTTTTAAAAAATTTTTAACGTTTATTTATTTTTGAGAGAGAGATAGCGTGAGCAGGGGAGGGGCAGTGGGAGAGGGAGACACAGAATCCAAAGCAGGCTCCAGGCTCTGAGCTGTCAGCACAGAACCTGATGCGGAACATGAACCCACAAACCATGAGATCATGACCTGAGCCGAAGTCAGACACTTAACTGACTGAGCCACCCAGGTGCCCCAGGTTTTATTTAAAGATAGGTTATAAATAGGAAATTTGAACCTGTATTAAAATAATGTTTTTGCATTGAAGGAAAAGTATTGTCACTATTGACGTATCAGCTGATTGCTGTTATGTCATACTCTATTACAATTTTCAACTTGTTAGATAATAAACTTCCAAAATAACATTTTCTACCTCACATTCCAAATTTGATCTCTATTAGGAATATACCTGCCCTCATTTGGCATTGCATATTCCTGGGACAAGTGTCACCCTCTGTTTTGTTTCTGCAAGAGAAACAATGATCTATTATGAGAAAGATAACATCTTTCCCATTTCCCAAACACGTCACAAGCTCAGATTGTAACATCAGTACAGGATGCAAATCCGATTTAAGGGACATTAACTTAAGACTGAACTTAGATTTATTGTGGAACTTTTCACATTGAAAAAATACTTTATGTTAACAAGTAATAAATTGCACAATTTTATGTTTGTGGTGTCACAGACTTCTGCTTTAAAATGGAATCAGTAAGATACTGGAACTATGTTACTATGTACATGTGCCCAGTACAAAGTTCAGATAGAAGCTATTCAGTAGGAAGACAGAAAAATATGTGTAAATATATATTCCTTAAGAGTTATATATATCTGTCTAAGAGAGGAATCCAGGACTTTAAAAATTACTCATTACTTCAAATACATTTAATATTTTGATGGCTCAGTTGGTTAAGCATCCAACTTTGGCTCAGATCGTGATCTCATGGGCTGTGAGTTCGAGCCCTACATCGCACTTAGGCTCTCTACAGTCAGTGCAAAGCCCGCTTCAGATCCTCTGTTTCCCACCGCACCCCCACCCCTTCCCTGCTCATGCACGCTCTCTCTGTCTCTCAAAAATAAACATTAAAAAAAAATTTTGATAGCCATACAACCAATGTGAAGGGTATAAATTATACCAAGGAAAATCGAAGCTACTGTAATAAAAATGGTACATCATGTTTGAGATGGAGTGCTTTTAAGTATTTTTTTTAAGAAAAATAAAATGCATTTTTAGAAGATGATTTAAGAAGTGACAAAGTTCCTTACAACGTACTTACCAAGTGTTAGCTGCTTTCAGACATAGACTCTGCTTAAAATTTTTAAAGCATCAAAACTAGAGAGGAGTAAAGTGAGAGAGAGGCCTGGAGTGGCCCTGGCTGAGTGCTGGCCTGTGAACGAGAGATGCCCCCTTCCAGTGTTGTCCCTTGGATCAGTTGGTAGATAGCAGTTTGGCCTCATATTGAAAAGTATGATCATAAATGTATAAATTCCATCAAAGATCAAGAGAGCAGGAAAATCTGTTTTCAAACAAAAAAAAGATAACAGCAGTACAGAACTGTATTTAGAAATGAAAACCTTAGTAGCCAATGATAAACCATAGTTTATCTGAAAGTACAATCTGACATATAGGGCATTTATCCTTTAATATTCTGTATGGAGTGTAGCTACCATGTTTTAATAAAGCTGCTGTTGACAACTGTAGTTAATTTAGCAAATGTGTGTATCCATAGCTGTCACAGTCATTGTGAGTTACCTGTAATTATAGGTTAGTTGGTGTAGTTTATCTTATATTTTCTAGGACAGAAGGGAAAGAAAACCTAAGTATCTTAAAAGTTTTATGAGGGGGGCGCCTGGGTGGCTCAGTCGGTTAAGCGTCCGACTTCGGCTCAGGTCATGATCTCGTGGTTCGTGAGTTTGAGCCCCATGTTGGGCTCTGTGCTGACAGCTCAGAGCCTGGAGTCTGTTTCAGATTCTGTGTCTCCCTCTCTCTCTGCCCCTCTTCTGTCTCTGTCTCTCAAAAATAAATAAACGCTAAAAAAATTAAAAAAAAAAAGTTTTATGAGGAAGTACAGTTGACCCTTGAGCAACCAGGGGGTTAGGTTGAAACCAGGTTTCAAGCCGTGCAGTTGAAAATCCACATATAACTTTGAAGTTCCCAAAAACTTAACTACTAGTAGCCTACTATTGACTGGAAGCCTTGCCAGTAATAGTCAATTAACATTTATTTTGTATATGTAGTATATATTCGTAGAGCAGATAAGCTAGAGAAGAGAAAATGTTATTAAAATTATAAGGAAGAGAAAATACATTTACACTTCTGTACTGCATCTGAAAAATTCTGTAAGTGGGCCCATGCACTTCAAACCCCTGTTGTTCAAGGGTCGATGGTAGTTGACTGTGGGCTACGATGATATCCATAACTTTTTTCTTCTCTGAACATTTCCAAACTTCCTGGATTTTCCTATGATGTTGACTTCTAGAAAAGTGGAATTTAAAACTCCCTGTAGGTGTGCTCTCATGGACCTGGTGTCCCAGCTGTCCCTTCTGATTTGGCAGGCCAGAAGCGAGCTCCTAGAAGAGGGGAGCAGCAGGGATGGAATGACAGCCGGGGGACGGAGGTGACACTTGACAGAGCAGAGCGGAGATCCTACAGGGAATATCGACCCTATGAGAGCGAGAGACAGGCAGACTTTACATCTGAGAAGTTCACGGATGAAAAGTACGTACTGCAGACCTTGGTCAGGAGGGTGGGGGGAACCAGGAGGGTTTTACTAGAACTGTTAACCTTTGCAACCTTGGCAGTCACTTTAGGTGACACAGGAAGGATGTTCCATTTATTTCTTGGGTGACCTTAAGTCTTGGTTCAGGAAATGATGTAAGGTGAAAAATGAGTTATTTATTGGTAACTACACAAAGCACTCTTGTAAAGAAAAAAACTACACAGGAGTCTGTTAAACTGGTTAAATTTTCTTTTGCAGTTGAAGCTAAGCATAATTATGGTTTTGATTTAACATTACTAACTTAGACTACTAACAAATTTAAACAAGTTCCTAGCCCCATGGTTAGGTCACTTGGCTGTCATGATGACATTTTAAGAAAAACTGATACAGTGTATAAAACCAATTTCTGGCTGCCATACCTTCTTCTAGAAAGTGCTCTGATCTGGAAGGTAGTCTTGGGCTGGTGCAGCCTGACACCCCTCCTGACCACCCGCGCCTGCCTGTACACACGTAGCGGTTCTTTGTGTCTTATGCTTGGCCCTAACAAGACAGATGCTTACTGCCTAAAGTTTGTGTTAAATTATTCAACCTTCATAGCACTGAGTTTAGATTAAACTGAAACAACTTGTGAATCACATTTCAAGGAAAATAGGTTAAAAAAAAGGCTAAAGGAGACTAGAATAGTGTACGTTGACACTATTAGCCGTCAACAGTTTAATGTCAAGGGAGCTGTTATTCCCAAAGTATTCCAAGTTCTTGACTATTGATTCCATTCAGGATCCTGGCTACAAGTTTTTAAATTTTTTTTTTTCAACGTTTTTTTATTTATTTTTGGGACAGAGAGAGACAGAACATGAACGGGGGAGGGGTAGAGAGAGAGGGAGACACAGAATCGGAAACAGGCTCCAGGCTCCGAGCCATCAGCCCAGAGCCTGACGCGGGGCTGGAACTCACAGACCGCGAGATCGTGACCTGGCTGAAGTCGGACGCCCAACCGACTGCGCCACCCAGGCGCCCCCTGGCTACAAGTTTTAACCAAAGGACATGTAAAAACTATGTTCATTAAAACACCACCTCATTAAAACACCACCCCTTCCCCCAAAAGACCCCCAGAAGTCCAGCAGAGAGTAGCTCAGTCTGAGAAGGCTGAGCAGCTGGTGACTCCCACAGATGTATTCCCTAGAAATTACATATTGAGAACATCAGGCTAGTGTATCTGCCACCATATTGGAGCGTGAGGGTTAGAGAAAGGCTTAATTCTGCTATTTTTGGAGAGTACTTCAATTTTGCTGTGTAATGGCCATAGTCTGCTTGCTTACAGAAAGACTTCTGGATCAGAGCTGCTTATTTGGGGAAGCATATGTGTATTTTTTTTTTCTCACTTCAGGGATTTATTCTGTGGAAATAAGGAAATTATAGCTCAAAAGCACAAACTCATGTTTCCATCTTTTTTTAGTAGCAAAACTATGAGTCTTTTAAAAGGATGAGTATATGTTAACACAAAATGATGCCTATTAAGTGAAGTCATACATGAAGATAGGGGTAGAGTGGGATATGGGATTATGGAGAGATTTTTCTTTTTTCTTTAAAAATAACTTCAGATTTATTGGGGTGCCTGGGTGGCTCAGTCCGACTTCGGCCCAGGGCATGATCTCATGATTCATGGGTTCAAGCCCCACATCAGGCTCTGTGCTGACTGCTTGCTCAGAGCCTGGAAGCTGCTTCAGATTCTGTCTCGTTCTCTCTCTGCCCTTCCCCTGCCCACACTCTGTCTCACTCTGTCTCTCAAAAATAAATAAATGTAAAAAAAAAAAAAAAATGAAAACTTCAGATTTATAGAAAGTTGCAAGAATTATACACAGAATTCCCATATACCCTCATCCAGATTCCCCAACTGTTAACATTTGCTTTATCATACCCCCTCCCTCTCTACCCCCTGCCTCTCTCCTTCTCTTACACACACACACACACACACACACACACACACACACACCTTTTTTCTTTGACATTTAAGAGTAAAGTGCAGATGGGGCGCCTGGGTGGCTCAGTCAGTTGAGCATCTGACCTCAGCTCAGGTCATGATCTCACAACTCCTGGGTTTGAGCCCCGCATCCGGCTCTGTGCTGACACTCGGAGCATGGAGCCTGCTTCGGATTCTGTCTCCCTTTCTCTCTCTGCCCCTCCCCCACTCATGCTCTGTCTCTCTCTCTCTCTCTCTCTCAAAAATAAACACTAAAAAAAATTTAAAAAGAGTAAAGTGCAGAAATACCTCTTTATCCCTAAATACTTTAAATGTATTTCCTGAAAACGTTGTACAATTATCAAACATATTAACCTTGATACATTACTATTATCTAATTCTCTATATCATGTAATCTACAGAGTACTCAAATTTCACCAGTTGTCCTATAATGTCCTTTTAGCAAAAGAAAAAAAATGCCTGGTTCAGGATCCAGTCCAGGAGTGTGCACTGCATTTAGTCGTCTTTCATTTGGAACAGCTCTTTACTCTTCCTTTATCTTTGACTTTGACATGTCAGAAGAGGAAGGACCAGTTATTTTGTACAACAGCTCAGAACCAAGTTTGTCTGGAACAATGTCATGCACTTTGGCAGGAATACCACACAAGTGAGGTCTTGTGTCCTTCGCAGTGTATCATGTTAGGTATATGGAGGGAAGTTTTACTTTCAAGGAAATGTGAAATTATTTTTGATAAATCATGTGCTATCAGAAAAGATATTTTCCTTAGTTTCTTAAAAAGTACTCTTCTATTAATAAAGATCCATAAGACAATTTGGATAGTTTAGAAAATGCATACAATTATAAAGAAAATTAAAGCCACTTATCTTACCATTTAAGGTAATTACTCCTAACATTTGGACTAATTTTTTCCTTTTTTTTTAATACATAGATATACTTAAATATTAAGATGATAATACATATATACTGAGTGCTTTATATTCTTTCTTTTTCCATTTGACATGGTCAAAGTCATTTCCATGTCACTAACAATGTTTGGTAAACATTTTCTTTTAAATTTTTTTGAAAGAGAGCATTTGCAAGTGGGGGAGGGGCAGAGGGATCAGGAGGGAGAGAATCCTAAGCAGGCTCTACGCTCAGTGCAGAACCTGACATGGAGCTTGATCACTCAACCGTGAGATGATGCCCTGAGCCAAAATCAAGAGTCAGACACTTAATTGACTGAGCCACCCAGCTGCCCTGTGAATTTTTGGTAAACATTTTTTTTTAATGTTTTTACTTATTTTTGAGACTGAGAGAGAGAGAGAGACAGAGCACAAGTGGGGAAGGGCCAGAGAGAGAGGGCTACACAGAATCTGAAGCAGGCTCCAAGCTCTGAGCTGTCATCATGGAGCCCAATGCAGGGCTCAAACTCATGAACTGTAAGATCGTGACCTGAGCCGAAGTTGGACGCTTAACTGACTGAGCCAGCCAGGCGCCCTGGTAAACATTTTTAATGGCTCTATTATGAGCTCTTGTGGATGCAGTACAGTGTAATAATTTCCTTAGTGTTGGACCTTCTCTAGATGGAAGTTCTAGAAATGGGAACCCCAGTTAGGGCCATAAAGCAGTGGTTCTCAGCTGGGTGTCATATATTAAAACCTGGGACCCAGTTTGTGCTTCAATGCAAGTTTGGATGGGTGCATGTAGTGTGAAAACAAATTAGAGTCAGGGGGATCTTTTGATATGTAGTGACCAATCACTATCTTAGTAACCTGTCCATTTACTCTGTCACTAATAATCTAGAGCCCTTCTCCTAGCTCTTTCTGCAGAGTTGAATATAATAAACTTTGATCTTGGCTTATTTGATAGTGAAAAATGGTGTCACCTTGCATTTCTGTGATACCTATACATATTTATTGGGCAGAATTATTGAATCTTGATAATCTTAACAGACTAATTCAGTCCTCTCAATTTATGGATGAGGAAACAAAAACCCGGAGTTTCAGTGATGGCTATTGTGGTCACAGCCAGCTCATGTGATTTTTATTCCACTAAAGCAGAACACATATTGTCACATCGAAGCGGTGTCATAAGTGGTGCTGGGAGTAACTGTCCATGTGGCTCAGGTGCAGAGATCAACCAGGACACTTCCAGATCACTGTTTTTAATGTATAAGGAATTTTTCTTTAGGCTCCAAATGATGAACCTAAGTGAATTCTTTGAACATAGGCTATTAGGAAATTAGCCTACCTCTCTCTGGATATATTTTGACTCTTTCTTTGGCTCTTCTTGAAGTTTAGTGCTGGTCATTCAAAGTCAGTTCCAGTTCTGAAAGAAACACTTACTCAGATGTTTAACTTTTTTTTCCTCCTCATATGGAAATAGTTGAGAAAAATTGGGGTAAAATATACGTAACATAATGTACCATTTTAGGGGCACCTGGGTGGCTCAATCAGTTAAGTGTCTGACTTCAGCTCAGGTCACGATCTCATGGTTCATGGATTCAAGCCCCACATTGGGCTCTGTGCTGACAGCTTAGAGCCTGGAGCCTGCTTTGGATTCTCTCTTTCTCTCTGCTCCTGCCCCACTCTCACCCTGTCTCTCTCTCAAAAATGAATAAACATTAAAAAATTTTTTTAATGTATCATTTTAACCACTTATAAATGTATGATAGTATGGTGGCATGAAGTACATTCACACTGTTGTGCAACCATCCCCATCATCCATCTTCAGAACATTTTTATCTTCCCCACCTGAAACTCTGTACCCATTAAACACTAATTCCCCATTCTCCCCTCCAAGAACATCATTCCCTTTATCTGTAAAACAGGTACTCATGCCTACTTAATTAGGATTGTTGTTGGAGAGTGGATTACAGGGATATAAAGCATGATGCTTGGCTGAAATGTTATTTTCCATCCTTTTCCTCGTGAGTACATAACAAATAAAGATTCCTAAGTGGATACAGGATTTCTCAATGCTCCCTTGCCTGAATAAAAAGAGAATATGTTTTATTGTTCTAATTGTTAGTATACGTGCTGCCAACACGAGCACAAAGAGGGTATATTTTATAAGCAAGAAGCAATTGAGAATATATATATTTAAAGTGTATTTGTGAGAGAGAGAGAGTGCACAAATGAGCAGGGCGGGGTGGGCAGAGAGAGAGAATCCCAAGCAGGCTCCAGGCTGTCAGCACAGAGCCCAACACGGAGCTCGAGCTCATGAACTATGAGATCATGACCTGAGCTGAAATCAAGAGTCAGACGCTTCACTGACTGAGCCACCCAGGTGTCCTGAGAATATGGGGATAAGGATGTGGGTAACCTGTGGAGTAAAGAAAAAAAAATGTTTTAGGGGCTCCTGGGTGACTCAGTTGGTTGAGTGTTGGACTTTTGGTTATGGCTCAGATCATGATCCCTGGGTCATGGGTTTGAGCCCTGCATTGGGCTCTGTGCTAAGCGTGGAGCCTGCTTAAGATTCTCTCTCTCTCTCTCTCTCTCTCTCTCACTCACTCTCTCTCTTTCCCCTCCCCACCCCTCTCCCCTGCTTATGCTCTCTCTCTAAAATAAAATTTTTTTTAAAAAACCACTAAAAAAAAAAAAAAAAAAAAAAAGAGGCTTAAGGGATTAAAATAAACCCCAGAACACACAGGGCTATTTTTAGGGTCGGTTTCAATCACTATTATATTTTAAATGCCTTTGTTGTTTTGTTGGTATCTGATCTAGATTTCATGTAAATTTAGACCCAATTTTGACTGTTGACATTATTTTCCATGTATGTTTTGGTGTTTCATTTCCTCTCAATATTTAGGTAGACTTTTTTTCTCTTATGACCCTGTCCAACTTCCTTGTTAAGAACTTATTGTTACATTTTTGTTATTGTTTTAGAACTCTGCTTTAGATATTTATTATAATGGGAATAGATTTTATAATAATCTCTGTTTTAGTCGGGAATGGGAGAGGTGGGAGGTAGAACACCCAACCTGGAGATTTTATTTAGGATGATGTTTCTTATAAGAGACTGGCATAAAGTTAATGATTGGTGCTTCTGTGTTTTTTTATCTTTTTGAGTAAGGATAACAGAGAGTTTTATATATTTTTACCCACCATCAGACAGTAGCTTTTTTTAAATAATTTTTTTATTATTATGTTTATTTATTTTGAGAAGAGAGAGAGACAGAGTGAGAGTGGGGGAGGGGCAAAAAGAGAGTGAGACACAGAATCCAAAGCAAGACTCTAGGCTCTGAGCTGTCAGCACAGAGCCTGACACGGGGCTCAAACCCATGAGTGTGAGATCATGACCTGAGTCGAAGTCAGGTGCTCAACCGACTGAGCCACCCAGGCGCCCCAGACAGTAGCTTTTTAATGTAACAATTTCAGCCATGACCATAGACTAGAACATACCTCTAGTTTTGGTGTTTGAGTCACTAATGCCACTAGAGTTCAGTAAGTAATTTGTTACAATTTTAAATATTTTTAAAGTCTTGACAAATTAAAAATATATAATCTGTCTTATTAAACTAAGGTTGTAATGGTGAAAAGATGTGGTCCTTGCTGCAGTAGCTTTGAGTCTAATGGAAGAAAGGCAAGTCCTCATAAAAAGTGATGGTGACCAGAGACATGGCTGAGAATGAGTATGAGGAGGAGTGTGTGGGTGGTTAGGCCTTGGTCCCAGTGGATGTGGCAGAGGAAGAAGGGAGTATAGAAGACATCTGGTTCTTGGCTTAGGTAGTTTGATGCTGTGAGTTAGGGACCATAGCGGGAGCCAAGGGGTCAGTGTTGGTCATGTATCTGCAGGGCCAGGGTGTGGACAGAGGGCATGTCCAGGAAGTAACTGGCTTTGTGGCCTGGAATCAGAGACCCCAGTGAGAGATGCAGGGTCACGTGAATGAGGGTCATGTAGCAATAGCATAGAGATAACAGTGTGTGCCTGGGATGGGAAGTCAGGAATGCGGGCACCTGTGAGGACAAACGAGTATCCAGAAGAACGAGGGAGGCAGCTGTGTGGAGAGCATCAAGACTAGTTAAGTGAAAGAGGGAAGATACAGAATGTGTCCCTTGATGTGACTCTGGAGGTGCCTTCCTCTGAAAAATGGAATTGGGGGCCTAAGAAGCAAGGGGAGTGAGTATCTTGTGAATTTTGTACCATGTTTGAGTATGACCTATTACAAAAATAAGTGTTTAAGGACAAGGCAAGGAAAGAGAAGTCTGAGGAAAATTAGTGGTCAGTGGTGTCAAATGATGAATAGGGGTCAAATGACATAAAGACAAAAGTTGCTATTGGCTTTCACAACAAAAAGCTTCAGCTGTCCTTGGAGGTGTGTGTGGGGCAAGAGGAAGAGAATTGAGGTTGTTGCGGGTTAATACTTTTAGCCCCAAATGTCACTGACTGGTTGTGTGTTTGGGAGAGGGAGGTTTGGGAGGGGCATAATTTGAAGTTTCCTATTTCTCTTATACAAAACATTCCAAATTTAATTTAAATATTGAATATTAGAGCTGGAATAAACCTCCAGAGAAAGGGGTACCCCTCCACAGATTAGCAAGACCTGCCCAGGACCTGCTTCTCTGGTCTGGCTTCCTCACCTAGCAGCTGTATGACCTTGGGCAAGTTACCTACCTCCTTTGTGCCTCAGTTTCATTGTCTGTGGATAATAGTTGTATATTATACATCTGTTTATGAGAATTATATATGATGAAGTGCTCAGAACAATGCCTCAGTAGTATTGTTCAGTAAAAGTTAATTATTACTTTATTTTTCAAGCTACCATTCTTTCCAATATATTATAGCCATGATGTCCTCCTAGAATTTTTTTCTCAAAAAAGCCTTAGCCCTTCAATCCAGTTCACTGCTTTTTATTATTATACCCATCTCTTCCTAGACCCATTGACAGGTTTGATCGAGACAGACCACTGAGAGGCCGTGGAGGCCCAAGGGGGGCCATGCGAAGCCGAGGCAGAGGCGGCCCCGGGAACAGAGCTTTTGAGGGTTTTGACCAGAGAGGGAAACGAGATTTTGAGAGGTACGGTGGGAGTGAGAAAATGTAAGTTCCTCTGTAACTGCTGTTTTTGCCTTATGATCTTGGTAATACACGGTATGAATCTGTTTGTTGTGTGTTAATATGAATTGACTTGATATTAGTATGCGCTTATTCCTGAGGGAGCTGATCCTGGGACAGCTTTTCTGATCAACTTTTATGATTTGGAGATTGACTGCAGGCCTGCTTTCAGCTGAAGGGAATATTCTTTCTTTCTCTAGAGCAATCAGAACTGAAGACAACATGGGTGGCTGTGGAATTCGAACTTGGGGATCAGGCAAAGATACCAGGTATGGTGCAAATGTGTGCCTTTTGTGAACCTGCAATTAAGTGGAAATATCCAGATCTTTATTTTCCTTTTGTGAAAATTATGTCTTCTCTGCTATGCTTGCATTGTCTTTATACTTGTGTGCTGTTAGGTATAGATTGATTTTAGGCTTTGGTTTAGTGAGGTGACTTTTTAAAGTGGGTTTGCTATGTTGTAATTAGATTTGAAAATGACTTTTAAAGTGGTTTTAAAGTTCTTTTGTTTTAGCCAAACAAATTTGTGTATTTGCTGATGCCCCAGCGCATGATACTCTACATTTGCATAGGCCTCAGAATGCTTTTTAAATTTCTGGATATTCTATACTTTTATTTTTCTGTGACCTTCCCAAGTTCTTATATGCATTGCATCTTGATTTTATGAAATCATTTGCAGGTTGAAGCTCAATGACAAATTTCACCGAAGGTTCAAATCTGACATTTCTCTGAGGTTTCATGGTGTCTCAGATCTGTACCAGTTTTGCTGCTTAGAAGAAGTACTTGGTTCTGCTGTTTCAGTCATTTCATGGCTGTAGGGGCAGTGCCTTCCTGGTGTCTGCAAAGAATAAGCAAGAAGACTTGAGGGCAGTACAAGGCAAGGAATGGATCCCTCCCAGCACATGTTGTAGGAAAGACTTTCCACGATTTTGAAGCCTTGAGGGAATCCAGAATATAAGCTTTTTACATAAACTTACTTTTGTTTCCTTCTTTTTCTTTCTTTCTTTCTTTCTTTCTTCCTTTCTTTCTTTCTTTCTTTCTTTCTTCTTTTTTTTAAACTTTATTTATTTTGAGAGAGAGAGCATGAGCAGGGAAGGGGCAGAGAGAGATGGGGAGAGAGAGAATCCAAGCAGGCTTCGCACTGTCAACACAGAGCCCAACGCAGGGCTTGAACTCACAAACCGTGAGATTATGACTTGAGCTGGAATCAAGAGTCAGATGCTTAACTGACTGAGCCACCCTGGCGCCCCCATAAACTCATTTTTCTGAAATTGTTCTTAAAGACAAACATACAAAACAATACTAAATATAATATTACATGTGCTACCCTTGCACATCTGTGTTGTCCTTGAAAGGAAAAGAAACTTGTCGAATGTTTCTCAGTATGGGGTTTCATAGGCTGTTAATAATGAATCTTTTAATTTTGTTTTATTTTACTTTGATATATATGTTAAAAAGTAAATACCTCTGAGTCATCTGATTTACCACCTTATCTAATGCTGCCACTCCATTTCAGTTGGCATTGGAACTTAAAATAATTTTGGCGTCAAGTGATTATGTACCCTAAGGGGTCAGCATTGGCCTTTTAACATGAAGAAGTAACCAGGAGCTGGGTGTGCTGCAGGTGATCTGGCATGTATGTCCTTGTGCTAAAATGACACATGTCATTTTGGATTGGTTTGTGAGTGACTAAGTCAAAGCTCTTAGGTGGTAATAATTTGTAATTTAAAGATTTTCATAGAATAAGAATTAAATTTCTTATTTAATAAGTGGAGATTTTGATTTTGATCATGAAAACAGTTCAGTACAGTGGAGTTATGGGCTGCTTTTGATTAATGAGAAAAGAGCAGAGGTGAGCCTACTGTAGCAAGGATGTTAATGGCTGGTGAAGCCAAACACTGCACGGTGTGTTAAAAGCTGGAGGGTTTTGCTATAGTTAGTATTCCTGTTTGAAGGCATTGGCAGTGCTAACTAAATTTATGAATGTTTTCAAAATGGTGCAGTGAGCCATTTCCAATGTTAATGCTTCTCTTCAGCAGTTTGACAGTGAGTGCCTGAAAGTAAAGTTTTCTCCATCTGTGGTAATTACAAACATATAATATCTGATATTATTTCTTTGTTACCAGTTGAAACACACACACGAAAGCAGTTTTCAGTAATGGTGCCTTCCAACTTTTATTTCAAAGAGCAAGATGGTTTTATTAACATTCAATTAAAATCTCTCAGCTGTCATAGATTTGGGTAATTCAAGTCTCATTGAATTTGAACTAGATAACAAAGCCTTCAGGTGTTCAATTCACTTTGTGGAATGTGCTTGGCAAACAGGCATTTTCTGCATTCATATAACTAAAGTCAAAATATATACATCTGCCCTGGGGCTGTATCTTCTTCTGTAAATCTAACATTGGTGATTTACTTTCAACAAAATAACAAAATCTGCTAACATAAATTATTGCTAATTTTGAAACCTCACTGCTCTGTAGTTTTGGTCACATGCGTCTATAAGAGCCGTAAGCACATTAGTTTTATGTTTATTCATTAAATAATGTAGGTCAACACAGGGAGATATGTGATCTCTCTTTTTTTTAATCAGCTGCTCAAGTTTAAGAATGCTGGTGTGGGGCGCCTGGGTGGCTCAGTCGGTTAAGCAGCCGACTTCGGCTCAGGTCATGATCTCGCAGTCCATGAGTTCAAGCCCCACGTCGGGCTCTGTGCTGACAGCTCAGAGCCTGGAGCCTGTTTCAGATTCTGTGTCTCCCTCTCTCTGACCCTCCCCCATTCATGCTTTGTGTCTCTCTGTCTCAAAAATAAATAAACGTTAAAAAAAAAATTTTTTTTTAATAAAAAAAAAAGAATGCTGGTGTTTGTACATAGTCCCTTTTATGATTTTTAATTGTTGAAAACTATAAACTATCAATAAACCTATGGTTTTTATTCCCTTGGTTTATTATGTTGCCAAGGGAGTAAAGAGAAAGTTGGAATAATTTGTGCTGCTGCTGCTGGGTTTTGAGGCTCCTGGATGCCAGAAACTCCTGTGACCCTGCTGGAGTCAGGCTGATGAGCAGAAGCAGCCTTTGTGACAGGGCCTCCACCAAGCACAGTGCCAGCCACATCTTTCCACACATAGGGTGCATTTGATTTAGGACCTTTTTCAAAAATAAAGATTAATAATTATTTGGGGTGCCTGGCTGGCTCAGTCAGTAGAGCAGGTGACTGTTGATCTCAGGACTGTGAGTTCGACTCCCACATTGGGTGTAGAGATTATAGAAACAATTAACTTAAAAAAATTATTCAAATTTTGTATAGAAAAACTCACTTTTAAGCTCATTACAATAGCTTTGCATTGAGAATAAAAAAATGTAGGGGTACCTGGGTGACTCAGTCAGTTAAGCATCCAACTTCAGCTCAGGTCATAATCTTATGGTCTGTAGGTTTGAGCCCTGCATCGGACTCAGTGCTGACAGCTCAGAGCCTGGAGCCTGCTTCGGATTCTGTGGTGTGTGTGTGTGTGTGTTTCTCTCTCCCCCTACGCCTCTCGCACTCTGTCTCTCTCTCCCTCAAAAGTAAGTAAACATTTTTTAAAAATGCAGAAAGTCAATTCTGTTATTACAGGTCAATTTATCTTTGCTTTTCAAAAAATAGCTTATGTTGGGGTGCCTGGGTGGCTCAGTCAGTTAAGTGTCCAGCTTCAACTCAGGTCATGATCTAACAGTTTATGGGTTCGAGCCCCGCATCAGGCTCTGTGCTGACAGCCTGGAGCCTGCTTTGGATTCTGTGTCTCCCTCTCTCTCTGCTCCTCCCCCGTTCACACTCTATTTTTTTGAAACTATTTTTCCCCTTCCCTTTTCCCATGGTCCTCCTTTAAGTTTCTCAAGTTCCACATGTGAGTGAAAACATATGATATTTGTCTTTCTTTAACGTTGTTACAAATGGCAGGATTTCATTCTTTCTCATTGCCAAGTAGTATCCCATTGTATATACAAACCACATCTTTGTCCATTCATCAGGTGATGGACATTTGGGCTCTTTCTGTAATGTGGCTATTGTTGAAGGTGCTGCTGTAAAGATTGGGGTACATGTGCCCCTATGAATCCGCACTCCTGTATACTTTGGATGAATTCCTAGTAGCGCTATTATTGGGTTGTAGGGTAGTTTGATTTTTAATTTTTTGAGGAACCTCCACACTGTTTTCCAGGGCGGCTGTACCAGTTTGCATTCCCACCAACAGTGTAAGAGGGTTCCCGTTTCTCCACATCCTCACCAACATCTGTTGTTTCCTGAGTTGTTAATTTTAGCCACTCTGACTGGTGTGAGGTGGTATCTCAATGTGGTTTTGATCTCAGTGTGGTTTTGATTTGTATTTCCCTGATTTGTATATCCCTGAGTGATATTGAACATCTTTTCATGTGTCTGTTGGCCATCTTCTTTGGAAAAAATGTCTATTCATGTCTTCTGCCCATTTCTTCACTGGATTATTTGTTTTTCAGGTGTGGAGTTTGGTTAGTTCTTTATAGATTTTAGATACTAGCCTTTTATTTGATATGTCATTGGCCAATATCTTTTCCCATTCTGTCAGTTGCCTTTTAGTTTTGTTGATTGTTTCCTTTGTGGTGCAGAAGCTTTTTATCTTGATGAGGTCCCAATAGTTCATTTTGCTTTTAATTTCCTTCCTTTGGAGACATGTCAAGCAAGAAATTGCTGCAGCTGAGGTCAAAGAGGTTGTTGCCTATTTTCTCCTCTAGGGTTTTAATGGTTTCCTGTCTCACATTTAGGTCTTTCATCCATTTTGAGTTTATTTTTGTGTATGGTGTAAGTAAGTGGCCCAAGTTCATTCTTCTGCATGTTGCTGTCCAGTTCTCCCAGTACCATTTGCTAAAGAGACTGTCTTTTTTCCAGTGGGTACTCTTTCCTGTTTTGTCAAAGATTAGTTGGCCATACATTTGTAGGTCCAATTCAGGGTTCTCTATTCTATTCCATTGGTCTATGTGTCTGTTCTTGTGCCAGTACCATACTGTCTTGATGATTACAACTTTGTAGTAGAGGCTAAACTCCAGGATTGTGACGCCTTGGTTTTTTTTTTTTTTTCCAACATAACTTTGGCTATTCGAGGTCTTTTGTGGTTCCATACAAATTTTAGGATTGTTTGTTCTAACTTTGAGAAGAATGCTGGTGCAATTTTGATTGAGATTGCATTGAATATGTAGATTGCTTTGGGAAGTTTATATGTCTTAATCCCCTTTACCTATTTTGCCCATTCTCCTCCACCCCCATGCTCCTCTGGGAACTGCCAATTTGTTCTCTGTATTTGAGTCTTTTTTTTCTTCATTTGTTTTGTTATTTAAATTCCACATGTGAGTGAAATCATAGGATATTTATCTTTCTCTGACTTATTTCACTTAACATAAATACCTTTGGGTCCATCCGTGTTGTTGCGAATGGCAAGACTTTATTCTTTTTTATGGCTGAGTAATATTCCATTGTATGTATATAATACAATTTTATCCATTCATCTGTCAATGGGCAATTAGGTTTCTTCCATACTTTGGCTATTATAAATAATGCTTAATTATAAAAGGGGTGCATATATCTTTTAAAATTTGTCTTTTCATTTGGGGCAGGGGGAATAAATACCCGGAGGGGTCATTACTGGATCGTATGGTAATTCTGTTTTGTTTGAGGAACCTCCATGCTATTTTCCATAGTGGATGTACCAATTTACATACCCAATGGCAGTACACAAGGATTCCCTTTTCTCCACATCCTCACCAACACTTGTTACTTCTTGTCTTTTTGATATTAGCTATTCTGATTGGTGTAAGGGTATATATATCATTGTGGTTTTGATTTTTGCATTTCCCTGATGAGGAGTGGTGTTGAGCATCTTTTCATATGTATGTTGACCATATGTCTAGTCAAGTCCTCTGCCTATTTTTTAATCGGACTCTTAGTTTTTTTGGTGTTGAGTTCTAGGAGTTCTTTATATATTTTGGATATTGATCCCTTTTTCAATATATCATTTTCAAAAATCTTCTCCCATTCAACAGATTGCCTTTTCATTTTTTTCATGGTTTCTTCCACTGTGCAAAAGCTTTTTATTTAGTTTGATGTAGTCCCAGTAGCCTATTTTTGCTTTTGTTTCCCTTGGCTGAGGAGACAGATACAGAAAAATATTGCTAAACAGATGTCTAAGAGTATACTGCCTATGATTGGGGGTTTCTTGTTGGGGTGGGGGTATTTTATGGTTTCAGTTTTTACATTTAGGTCTTTAATCCATTTTGAGTTTATTTTTGTGTGTGGTGTATAAGAAAGTGGTCCAGTTTCATTCTTTTGCATGTAGCTGTTTAGGTTTCCCCAACACCACTTATTGAAGAAGTTGTCTTTTCACCACTGTGTATTATTGCCTCCTTTGTCATAGATTAATTGACCATATAAGCATGGGATTAACTCTGTGCTCTCTTCTGTTACATTGATCTATGGTCTTTATTTTTATGCCAGTCCACTACTGTTTTGTTAATAGAGCTTTGTAGTATAGTTTTAAATCTGGGATTGTAATATATTCAGCTTTATTGTTCTTTCTCAAGAGAGCTTTGGCTATTTGGGGTCTTTTGTGGTTCCATACAAATTTTAGGATTGCTTGTTTCTAGTTCTGTGAAAAATACCATTGGCATTTTGATGGGGATTGCATTGAATCTAAGATTACTTTGAGTAGTGTGGACATTTTAACAATATTAATTCTTCCAACCCATGAATATAGAATATCTTCTCATTTATTTGTGTTGTCTTCAATTTCTTTTACCAATGTCCTATAGTTTTCAAAGTAGAGGTCTTTTAACTCCTTGGTTCAGTTTATTCATAGGCATGCTATTCTCTTTAATGAAATTGTAAATGGGGTTGTTTTTGTAATGTCTCTGCTGGTTCGTTATTAATGTATAGAAATGCAACAGATTTCTGTAGATTAATTTTGTATCCTGCAATTTTACTGAAATCATTTATTAGTTCTAATAGTTTTCTGGTGAGTTATTTACTGTTTTCTATGTATAGTATCATGTCATCTGCAAATAGTGACAGTTTTACTTCTTACCTATTTAGATCCCTTTACTTCTTTTTTTTTTTTTTTTGGTCTGATTGGTGTGGCTAGGACTTTCAGTACTATGTTGAATAAAAGTGATAGAATGGACATCCTTGTTTTGTTCCTGATCTTAGAGGAAACACTTTAAGCTTTTCACCATTGAGTATGATGTTAGCTGTGAGTTTTCATATATGGCCTTTATTATATTGAGGTGTGTTCCCTCTATACCCACTTTGTTGAGAGTTTTTATCATGAATGGATGTTGAATTTTGTCAAATGCTTTTTCAGCATCTATTGAGATGATCATATCATTTTCATCCTTCATTTTGTTAATATAGTATATCACATTGATTGATTTGCAGGTATTGAATCATCCTTACATCCCTGGAATAAGTCCAATGTGATTATGGTGAATGATCCTTTTAATGTGTTGTTGAATGCTGTTTGCTAATAATATTTTGTTAAGGAGTTTTACATGAATGTTCATCAGGGATATTGGTCTGTAATTCTTTCTGTATTGTTTTTGTTTTGAGTTTGGTGTGAGGGTAATGCTGGCCTCATAGAATTAATTTGGAAATACTTCTTCCTCTTCCATTTTTTGGGATATGAGAAGAGTATGTATTAACTCTTCTTTAAATATGTGATAGAATTTACCTGTGAAACCATCTACTCCTGGAGTTTTTTTGATTACTAACTCAATTTTGATATTAGTAATTGGCCAATTACAGATTTTTTTTTCCTGATTCAGTCTTAGAAGATTGTATGTTTCTAGGAATTTACCCATTTCTTCTAGTTGTCCAATTTTTTGGTGTATAAGAATCTAATGATTCTTTGTATTTCTGTGATGTCAGTTGTAAATTCTCTTTCATTTGTGATTTTATTTGTTTGAGTCCTCCTTTTTTTTTTTTTCCTTGATGAATCTGGCTAAAAGTTTATTTAATTAGTCTTTTCAGAGAATTAGCTCTTAGTTTTGTGGATCTTTTCATTATGTTTTTAGGCTCTATTTCATTTATTTCTTCTCTGATCTTATTTCTTTTCTTCTACTCATGTTGGGCTTTGTTCCTCTTTTTCTAGTTCCTTTAGGTGTAGGGTTAGATTGTTTGAGATTTTTCTTATTTTTTGAGGTAGGCCTGGATCACTATAAACTTCCCTTTGAGAGCTGCTTTTGCTGTGTCCCAAAGATTTTGGACCATGGTGTTTTCATTTCATTTGTGTCAAGGTATTTTTGATATCCTCTTTGATTTCTTCATTGACCCATTGGTTTTTTAGTAGCATGTCGCTTAGCATCCACATGTTTGTGTTTTTTCCAGTTTTATTCTTGTAATTGACTTCTGGCTTTATAGTGTTGTGATCAGAAAAGATTCCTGATACGATTTCAGTCTTTTAAATTTATTAGGATGCGTTTTGTGGCCTACCATGTGATTTATCCTCGAGAATGTTCCATGCATACTTGAAAAGAATATGTATTCTGCTGTTTGGAGATGGTTTATGTCTGTTAAGTCCATCTGGTCTAATGTGTCTTTCAAAGCTACTGATTGATTTTCTGTCTGGATGATTTGTCCATTAATGTAAGTGGGATGTTAAAGTGTTGTACTATTATTGTATCACTGTTGATTTTTCCCTTTATGTCTGTTTAATGTTGCTTTTTGTTCAGGTGCTCCTGTGGCAAGTGCAGAGATATTTACAATTGTTACATTCTCTTCTTAGATCGATCTTTTTATCATTATGTAATCCCCTTTGTCTCTTGTTATGGTTTTTGTTTAAAGTCTATTTTGTCTGATATAAATATTGCCACCCCAGCTTTTTTTTTTTTTTTTTTTTTGCTTCTATTTGCATGGTAAATGTTTTTTCCGTCTCTTCACTTTGTCCGTGTGTGTCTTTAGGTGTGAGTGAGTCTCCTGTAGGCAGCATAGAGATGGGTCTTATCCATTCAGTCACCCTGTGTCTTTTATTGGAGCATTTAATCCATTTACATTTAAAGTAATTATTGATAGGCATGTATTACTATCATTTTGTTAATCATTTTCTGGTTGTTTTTCATTTCTGTTCCTTTCTTCTTTTCTTTCTTCCCTTGTGATTTGATGACTTTCTTAATGTTATGTTTAGATTCCGTTCTCTTTATTTTTTGTGTCTGTTGTAGGCTTTTGGCTTGTGGGTACTGTGAGGTTCATATATAACATCCTGTGTATTTAGCAGTCTGTGTTAAATTGATGGTCACTGAAGTTTGAACACATTTTAAAAGCACAGGTTGAGAAATTTTATGGCCCCTTTTAATATTTGGAATTTCCTAGGACAGTAAGCATCTTAAATAATTGTTCTGGTCTTTTATAATCTGTTTTAACTTTAGGCCATTCATAGAAAGTTCTATTTCTAAAAGTACTTTTAACATTTTTAAAAATAATTTCAATGGATTAGCAATTTATAACATTTTGTCATTTTTATTTTGATGTGGGTTACCTATATGTGTATGTAATTTTTTGAATGAGATTTACTTAAGAAAAAGGACATTGGAATTTTTTTTTTCTATCTTGAATATATAAAAGCATTGATGTGAACATATTTGTGTGACTAGAGCAATTCTCACTGCTTTTCAGTGACGTGGAGCAGACTGCACCAATGGAAGAGACCACAGCGGTGGAAGAGTCCCCGGGCCCCCTGGAGGAGGAATCTCCAGCCAAGTGGGTGTTTTACTCATTTTTCCCATGAGTTGGTGTTGGCCTTGTTCTTAACGATTTCTAAGAGCGCTTCACAGAACAAGGAGCTCAGCCTTTTGTTATATCACAGAAGGTTGACCTTAATGTATTAGTGAATAATCAAACTAATTAATAATTCAAATAATCTAATGAATGATTATTAATGATAATTAATGAGTTAAATTTAAGTATCCCATCCAGTGCCCACAACCTCTTTTCTATCGGCGTCCTGTACTGCATTATTCTCCCTCTTATCAGTACCCTCGTCTCTCGTTCCTTTATTCTCTCTGTGTCCATCCTCCCTCTTTTCTTCATGGAGCTTAGGTCCCTGGTCCACCTCTAGTGTCCTTGCCCAGTCCTTAACCTCCTTTGCCTCTGGATCTTCTGTTGTGCCTTGCAGGCAAAACCTGCCTCCTGGATGACCACTGGCTGGCTGCCCTCTCTCTGCCTGCACTGGCCAGCTGAGCACTGCCAACAGCAGAGCCGACAGGAACCCCTGTAAATTGTTGATCACCTGCATTCTGAAATAAGCCCTTAACACTGCCCATCAGTCCCCTTTTCTGGGGCTCATTCTTTCTCCCACCCTCTACAATGACCAATTCCATCCTTCTTGTATCCTCTAAGCCCTGACACTGTCCCCACTTTACTCTTCCCCCACCCTTCCCATACCTGCACCTCCTCTTTTACTTTCTCGACATAACTTTGCCTCCTATGTCACACAGAAATTGAGAGCCACCAGCTGGGAAGTTTATCATCTTCCCGCTCTTAAAGGTACAAACCCACCTGTGCCTGCATACCTCCTAGCCTCCTTCCCTCATGGTAAGAAAGAGACACCATCTCTCCTGCCACTTCTTCAGGCTTTGAATCCTGTCTCCTGCTGACTGCATGGAAACCTCACACCGTCAGTCAGCTCCTTCCTCATGAGTCTGCTTACCTTCCTCCCAACTCAGGTCTTCATCAACAGTTTAAACGTGCTCAGTGTCTCCTATTTTAAGTCTTCTACTCTTGCCCCACATTCTCATTTAGCTGCCTTTTTTCAGGGTTGTGTGTACTCTTCCTTTACTTCCTCCCTCTCACTTATGCCTCACTTCACTCCAGATCTGGCTCTGTCCCCATTGCCCTTTGGAAACAGTCACCACATGTCTCCACACCTAATAGATGTTTCGTCTGCATCTTTCTTGACCTGTCAGAGCATTTGACTTTATTGATTTCTTCTTAAGCTCTCTTTCCCTGATTTCTGTGATGTCTGCACTCTTCTGGTTTTCCCACTGCTTCTCAGCTTCTCCTCTACAGACTCATCCTTGTTTTTCTGGTCTTTTAAAATGTCAAGTTCTTTATGGCTCTGCCTTAGGCCCTCTTCTCTTTAGTGTCTTTTATAGGATCTCCCGTACCCCTGCAGCTCGGGTCATCATTCATGTATCAACTCCAGAATGTATACCTCTGGCTCTCACCTTCCACCTGGGCTCCAGGTGTGTGTTTCTAGCTGCTTGCTCTGGATATCTCCCCATGGATATTTCAGATCTCCCACTCCGCGTGTCCAGGAGAAGTCTGTCTTCATTACGTATTTCCATCTTGTGGAGCAGCCCATCACCATCCATCCAGCTGCACAAACCAGAAACCTAGGAGTCATCCTTGAGACTTCCTTCCTCTTGACCCCCTCCCTTCCCCAAATTCAGTCTGTCACCCTGCCCTGGTGATTGTACCTTCTCTTCTCCTCTCTGCTCATCACCATCATCTCATCCAACCTGTCACCACAACTCCTTATGGGCTCCCTGCTTTCTCATCTGGGACAAGCCCATTTCTGCACCACAGTGGCTTTCACACTAACATTCTGATTGTCATGCACCCACCCCTCATGCAAGACCCCCCGTGGCTTGCTGTTCTCTTCCTATCCCTTGACCTGACCTGCAGGGTCCTGCGTGGTCTATACCCTGCAGAGCTCTCAAGTGCAGCCATTCGTGTACCTTCTCTGGGTTTATCATGTTGCCCTTATGTCATGTTCTCAAGGACCTTTCCCCTACCCCTGTCCTATACATGCCAAAGCGCTTCAGCAAGTGCTGTTGCCTTTCCCCCCACCCCATACCTCTCCAAATTCCCTTCCCCTTCACTGATTTAACTCTTCTCATCCTTCAGCTGCCAAGAAGCAAGGTGTCTAGTGGTTAAGAGCACAGACCCCAAGCCAGAGTGTGGGTTCAAATCTCAGCTCTGTCACTCATTAGTTTGGGCAAGTTATTTATTCTGTCTGTTCCAGTTTTCTTCACATGTAAAATGGGAATAATAATAGTACCTACATCATAAGGTTGTTATAAGGATATTGTGTGTGTGTGTGTGTGTGTGTGTGTGTGTGTGTGTGTGTCTGTCAGTCACAGAGTGGGGCCTGGCATGTAGTTAATGCTATATAAATATCTGCTATTATTATTGCAAAAGTAAAATGCTGCAATGATTGATAATTATGAAAGCTGTTAATTTACTGTTCAAAACAACCAAGAAGTGTATTCAAGTAAAGAGAGAAATTAACAATATGAATATTTAGACAGTGATTTAACTAAGGAAGTAGATTAACAGTTTACATAAATGTTGAAAAAGTGAGTTAAACTAGATCCCTTCAGGAAAAATGGTATCTTTTTTGAGCCAATAAACCATTTATACAAATTCAGGTTATGTAAGGCAGAATAATAAATTATAGCATAACTCTGTGGAATTGATTGAGATACCCTTGCTTTCCTAATATTAAATAGACAAAATAGTTCTCTCAGTCAGTTACTCTGAAAGACAGAATTCTAAATGGTTTGATGGCGGTCTCGTGTCTGCACAGAGCCCAGCCCGCTTTCTCCCCTCCCCTGCCTGCAGTAGGCAGTGAGCATCTAGTTAGGTCTGCAGGAGCTGCGCGGCCGAGCAGCCACACTAGCAGACCAGTGGCCGACCGCGCTGCGACATTCTTGTCTCCGCACTGCCCCGTCACACTTTAAAGTTATCACTAAAATTCCTAGTAGTGCAGTTACAGGTTTATGATAATTTCAGAATTAGGTTTGTATTTGAGAAGTACATTCGATGATGGTGATGCTGTCTGATCTCAGCTTTTTCTCACGTTGATCTAACGCTCAGACTTTGGACCCCGAGCCAAAATGTATATTCAATGTGCCGCTCAGTTTAGAACTTCCTGATAGATTAATTTAATATACCCTCACTTACATTCAAATGTACACCCCAAAGAAGATATATTTTCCTCAGATTGGACACGTTTTGTTGACAATTATATGTGCTGTGCCCTTCCTTCCTTCCCTCCTTCCCCCTTTCATCATAGAAGTATTGCATGTTCCTTAATCACATGGTGTCCTCGTGTCTGAAGATGCTTGTGACAACTTCTCGGGAGTATTTTGTTACAAGACTATAAGAATAAATCTAACATTTATAGAGCATTTGTTGTGTGCCAGGAACTCGAAATGCTTCCATGTCTTAACTCCTCAATCCTTTGCTGCCCTTTAGTGAAGGAGGAGATACTGTTACTATCCTCATATGGAGATACGGAGGTTAAAGGGCTTGCTAAGAAGTGGCAACTAGATGTGGGACTGACATTCATGCTCTTTCCTGTAGTGAATGGTAGGAACGGTTGAAAGTGCCACGAACGCTTTGAAGTTTGCTCCAAAGAACTGAACAGGGGAGAAGCTGCTGGTTCTGTGAGCAGAGGAGGGGGCTGCTGGGGTTGCTGAGGACTTTCCTATTCAGTAACATGGAATGACATTCCCTTCCTTCCTTAAAAATAAAAAAGCCATTATGAAAAGAGTGTTAAAGAAGCATCATTACAAAATACCTGCAGTGAAATATTTTTCATTGTAATTCATTTCCAAGTATTTTTGCTTAGTGAAGATTGTCCTGTGTTGAATTTTCTTAAAGCTGGAAAACACCTCTTTAAAATTTATATGGCAAATTTCTGAGGAGCTCAAAGTTTAGCATGAAATTCACTTCAATTTCAGTACTTGGGAAGGAAGGAAGAGGTGTTACTTACACGTCAGTTTAAATCCACTTGCCCTGGTTAAGTATTAAGTTCATAAAATGTTATTTCTAGAACCCACTTTTTTTGGTTCCCTGCACCCTTTCATATATTGAGGTGAAAGATATTGCCTGAATGGATATTTGGACGTTTGGTGTTACGTATGTTTTCTGTGCCCACATCTTGACTCTCTTCCGTCTCCGTGCATTTCTCTGTCCTCTTATTCCCTCAAGGTGGTGGAGTCTGGGCTTTGGAGATGGAATGTATAGGTATGCAACATGGCTCTTTTGTTTGTGAGCTATATGACTCTGCCTCAGTTTCCTTACCTATAAAATGGAGCTATTAATTGGAGCTAACTTGTGGGATTAATTGTCACGACCAAATTAACGTAAAGTCCTTTGAATAGCATTTGGCACCTAGGAAGCATTCAGTAAATGTTACCATTATTGCCCCATTTATGTTTTAAATAAAGTAACAGTTTGTTAAAACAGTTCTATTTCTCCTATAATTTCACCCATATAGAAACAAATGTATAACTATCAAATTTGCATATAGCATTATTCACATTACAAGTCATAGATTAGACCATCTTATATCTATAAGCAGCTTTGATGGAAAATCATCTCCCAAGATTTTTGGTAATAGACCAAGAACTGTGAAGGACTTTGAATTAGTCAAAATGGGGGGGGGGGTGCTGTTAAATTTGGAGGATGTAAATAGCAATTACAATGCTTTTATAACTGTTAGAAATATAACTGCTTTCATCCCTCCTGGAACTGAGGGATTAATTATACATCTCTTCCTGTTGAAAATCCAGTCTTTGGTAAAACTGCCAGTAAAAACTGCATTTAGTGCCAATTCAAATAGGATGGAAATGGGATCTGCCTCACAGAACTTTCATAGAATGTGTTTTTTGTAATAATCTGTAGTGAATAGAGAATAAGGTTAAGGAGTCTGTCCTTGGTGATTTTGTACTGCTCCCAACACGGCTTGTTGCAATGACAAATGGCAGAGGAGAATGTACAGGGGCATCTGTATGTATACTTGTGAATGGAGTGCCCCAGAGTGAACAGGGTCAGGTGATCATTTTCAAGGAGGGAATCACTTGCAGCAAATGCTCTTTTCTGAGCTCTCCACTGTTTGCTTCACTTTGGGTGTGTCTATGTATCAACTTAAAGACTATATTTCTTTTTTTTTTTTTTATAATTTTTTAAAATATTTTTTTAATGTTTTATTTATTTTTGAGAGAGAGAGAGAGAGGCAGAGTACAAGCAGGGGAGGGGCGGAGAGAGAGAGGGAGACACAGAATCCCAAGAAGGCTCTAGGCTCTGAGCTGTCAACACAGAGCCTGACGTGGGGCTCAAACTCATGAACCGCGAGATCATGACCTGAGCTGAAGTCGAATGCTCAACCGACTGAGCCACTCAGGCACCCCCAAAATGTTTATTTTTGAGAGAGAGAGAGAATGAACACAATTGGGGGAGGGGAAGAGAGAGAGGGAGACACAGAATCCAGAGCAGGCTCCAGGCTCTGAGGTGTTAGCGTAGCCAGAAACAGGGCTCAAACCCAACCATGAGATCATGACCTGAGCCAAAGTCAGATACTTAACCAACTGAGCCACCCAGGCACCCCAAGACTACATTTCTTATATGCCTTATCCTTTTTTGTTCTAGCCCTTTCATGTTTATATATGATGTTCTTTAAGATAAGCAAACAGAAAAAGTACTTCTTTTGTGGTCTTAACAAAAGATGTGTTCTTACTGAACTTTTTGGAATTTATTAACTTCTTTAGTTCATCCTAGTTATGAAAGAATCCTCAAATTTACAGCATCAGTTCTAGAAATCATAACTAGATTATAGTCTATAATCAGAATAGCCTCCTAGAAATCAGCTCTGATTATTTCCTAATTCTGTCACAAGTAGCCTAAAGAACCTTTATGAACCCTTAATATTTATTTTCAGCTCTGTATTAGAAGATTATATCACTGAAAGATGTATATAAAATAATAGTATAATGAACCTCTAAGTTATTCAACTTAAAATTTTATCAAATCATGACCATTCTTGTTTCATGTATGTCTCTACCCACTTCCTCTTCTGTCAGGATATCATATTCATTCATAAATGTTTCACAAAGTTATATCTAAAGGTCTGCTCTTTTTAACTGGAGTAGTGTTATCCCATCTAAAGTTTTTAACAATTCCTTAAATATCTGGGCAGTTTGTCAGTTTCCCTGATTATCTCAAAATCTCTTTTTAAAACAACTTACTTGTTTGAATTAATATTGAAATATACATCTCAATTGGCATATCTCATTTTTTTTAAACAGTACTGAGAGTTCACATCCAACGAGTGACATATATTTAGTATGTACAGTTTTACAAGCTTTGACAACCATATATACTTGTAAAACCATTACCACAATCAAAATAATGAGCATATTCATCAACCCAAAAAGTTTCCTTTTATCCTTTTGTAATCCCTCCCTCCTGCCCCTTTCCCCCAGGCAGCCAGTGATCTACTTTTCGTCACTAAAGATTAGTTTGCAATTGCTACAGTTTTATATAAATGCAATCACACATCATATATTCTTTTTTTGTCTTGTGTTCTTTCACTGAGCATACTTCTTTTGAGATGCATCCATGTTGCTGCATGTATCAATATTTCGTTCCTTTTTATTGTCAAGCAGTATTCCACTGTACAGATAGACTGCAGTTTCTTCATCTGTCTACCTGATGGTCATTTGGGTTGTTTCCAGTTCTTGCTATTACAAATAAAATTGCTGTGGACATTTTTGTGTAGTCTTGGTGGAGTATACATTTTCACGTCTCCTGTGTAAATGCCTAGGGGTGGAATGGTTGGACTATATGGCAGGTGTATGTATAACTTTTTAAAGAAACTGCCAGGCTCTTTTCTGAAGTGGTTTTTCCAGCTTTTACAATGTTTAGCCATTATGATAGGTTTATATCTCATTGTGGTTTTAATTTACATTTCCCTATTGACTAATGACATTAAGCACTTTTTCACAGGTTATTTGCCATCTATATATCTTTATTAAAATAAAGAGTGTTGAAATTGCCCATTTTCTAACTATTTCTTATTACTGTGTTTTGAGAGTTCTTCATATATTCTGGATTCAAGCCCTTTATCAGATATATGATTTTCCAGTATTTTCTTCCAATCTGTAGCCTTCTTTTCTTTCTCTTGACAGTGTCTTTTGAAAAGCAGAAGTTTTAAATTTTGATTAAATCCACTTTATCAATTTTTTTTTCTTTTATTGATCTTGCTTTTGGTCTCAAATGTAAGAAATCTTTGCTCAGTTTAGTACCACAAAGGTTTTCTCCTATAAGTTTAATGATTTGGGCTTTTGTATTTAGGTCTGTGATCCATTTGAGTTGATTTTTGTATACAGTGTGAGGTGTGGATCAAAGTTCCCTTTTTTTTCATTTTGGTATATGTATATCCAGTTATTCCAGCACATGAAATACCATTGTTAAAATGTGCAGGCCTATTTCTGTACTTTATATTTTGTTCCATTGGTCTGTTTATATTACACTAATATTACACTATCTTGATTATTCTTTTTTTTTTTTTTTTTTTTAATTTTTTTATTTTTTTTGGGACAGAGAGAGACAGAGCATGAACGGGGGAGGGACAGAGAGAGAGGGAGACACAGAATCGGAAACAGGCTCCAGGCTCCGAGCCATCAGCCCAGAGCCCGACGCGGGGCTCGAACTCACGGACCGTGAGATCGTGACCTGGCTGAAGTCGGATGCTTTAACCGACTGCGCCACCCAGGCGCCCCTATCTTGATTATTCTTAAGTCACTGTTAATCTATATGTTCTCTCTTTCCCTTGTAATTTATTTGTCTAAGAAACTGGGTCATATGTCCACAAAATGTTTCCCAGAGTCAGAATTTTACTCAGTGCCTCCCTGCAGGCAATGGTATGCTGGTAAATACTCAACATCTGGCTCTCTAGAATGAAAAAGCCTGGATCTGTTGGCACTTGCTGGTTTTTGTGGTGTAAATATTTCCACCATGGCTGATTTAAAACTACCACTGTGTCATACTGAACGCAGAGTTGGGAAGAGATAAACAATAGTACGCTATTATGTAACATTTTCACTATGCACATACATTAGGTATAATAAACCCCAAGAGCGTGGATAAAGGTACAATATAGTGGAATAATTAGGGAATAATGAATTGTGATTATTACCTTTAGTATAGCTAATTATAATTTATATAATTTAATTTTTAATAATAATCTAATAATAATTAAATAATAATAATTAAATAATAATTTGATTTAATAATAATAATAACTGGCCGTGAGCCAGTTCGAACTGGTGCAAGTTAATTCCAATGTGACACTTTTGTAGAGTAGTTGAACATGTTCTCTGTCCCCTGTTTGGGGCACCTGGGTGGCTCAGTTGGTTAAGCGTCCAACTCTTGATTTTGGCTCAGGTCATGATCTCACGGTTTGTGGGATTGAGCCCCACATTGGGCTCTACACTGACATTACATAGCCTGCTTGGGTTTTGCTCTCCCCATCTCCCTCTGCCCCTCCCCTGCTCACACTTACTCACTTTCTCTCTCAAAATAAATTTAAAAATAAAGAAAAAGAGTTGGATGCTTAACGGACTAAGCCACCCAGGCACCCCACTGGCTTGATATTTTAAAGTCCCTTTACAAATATGCCTGTTTTGAATGGTCTGTGATTAAGTTTCTCTCCTGATTTCACTAATAGTTTTCATATCATTAACCTATAATGTAGGACAAGTTACATTAGCCTTTCTGTGAAGGTATTAGATTTGATTCCCTTCCCACTCACCACCTAATTATTTTTTCTTGTAAACTTTATTGAGCTATAATTCCCATACTGCAAAATTCAGCCATTTAAACTGTACAATTCAGTGGTTTGGGGTATGTTACATAACACATATAACATAAAAATCACCATTTTAAGCATTTTCAAGTGTGCAGTTTAGTGGCATTAATTATATTCACATTGTGTGCAACCATTACCACCATCCATGTCCAGAACATTTCATCATCACAAACAGAAACTCCATGAAATAGTAAATCCCCACTTCTCCCTCCCCTTAACCCCTGGTAACCTCTATTTTTATCTCTATAAATTTGCCTATTCTAGATACCTCATATAAATGGAATATAATATTTGTCCTTTTGTGTCTGGCTTATTTCTTTCTTTTTGTATATTATCTTTTCATTTCTTTCTTTTTTGTGTATTATCTCTTTTTTTGGTGTTAAATACATACAACATAAAACTTACAATTTTAATCATTTTAGGTGTACAATTAAGTGACAGTGCATTTACAGTGTTATGTAACCATTGCCATTATCTAGTTCCAGAACATTTCCATTACCCCATTCCCATTAAGCAGTCATTCCCTGGCCTCCCTGTCCCCAGTCTCTGGCCACCATAATCTGCTCTTTGTCTCCATGAATTTGCCTTTTCTGGGTATTTCATATAAATGGAATCGTACGTAAACTTTTTGTGCCTGGTTTATTTCACTTAGCATAATGTTTTCAAGGTTTATTCATATTGTAACATGTATCAATACTTCATTTCGTCTTATAGCCAAATAGTATTCCACAGTATTAAAGATAGCATATTTTATCTACTCATCAGTTGATGGCCAGTCAAGCTGTTTCCACTCTTTGGCTATTGTGAATAATGCTGCTATAAACAGCATTATTAGGGGCACCTGGGTAGCTCAGTCGGTTAGGCATCCAACTTTGGCTCAGATCATGATCTCATAGTTTATGAGTTCGAGCCCCACATTGGGCTCACTGCTGTCAGCACAGAGCCTGCTTCAGATCCTCTGTCCCCCTCTCTCTCTGCCCCTCCCCCATTGGTTCTCTCTCTCTCAAAATAAATAAACTTAAAAAATAAATGAACAGTGTTATTTATGGCAGTGCCATGGTGTTTTCACACGGACATATGTTGTTGTTTCTCCTGGATGTGTAACTTAGAGTGGTATTGTCAGGTCAAATGGCAACTCTGTGTTTACATTTTTGAGAATTTGCCAGACTGTTTTTCCAGAGTGGCCACACCATTTCACATCCCACCTCCCCCCCACCCCGCCCCAGCAATGTATGAAGTTCCAATTTCTCCACATCCTCGCCAGCACTTGTTAAGTGTCTTTTTTATTCTAATCATCCTACTGAATGTGGAGTGGGTATAGGTCATTGTGGTTTTCATTTCCATTTCCCTGATGGTTAATGATATTGAACATCTTATTGGCTATTTGTATATCTTGTTTGGAAAAATGTCTATTCAGAGCATTGCCTGTTTTTCAGTTGGGTTATTTCTTTTCATTAAGTTGTAAGTTGTAATCCTTTTTGTATCCAAGGTAAGTCCCTTATCAGATATATGATTTGCAAATGTTTTCTCCCATTCTGTGGATTGGCTTTTCACTTTCTTGATGGTGTCTTTTGAAGCACAAAAGTTGTCAGAAGTTTGGGGGTGATGTCCAGTTTATCTACTTTTTCTTTTAAGTTTATTTATTTTGAGGGAGAGCGCGTACGCACAGTGGGGAGAGGCAGAGAGAAGGAGAGGCAGAATCTTAAGCAGACTCCGCAACATCCGTGCAGAGCCCCATGCGGAGCTCAAACTCATGAACTGTGAGATCATGACCTGAGCCAAGATTAAGAGTCAGATGCTTAACCGACTATGCCACCCAAGCACCCCTTTTTCTTTGTTGCTTACACTTTTAGTGTCACATGTAAGAAACCACTGCCTAATCTAAGGTCATGAAAGTTTATGCCTGTGTCGTCTTCTAAGCGGTTTATATTTCTAACTCTTATATTCATGGTGTGAGGTGGGGGTCCAACTTCTTTTTTTTGCACGTGGATACCCTGTTTTCCCAGCACCATTTGCTGAAAAGACCATTCTTTCTCCTTTGAATTGTCTTTGGCACCTGCTTGAAAAAAAATCAATTGATTTTAAATGTGAGGATTTTTTTCTGGGCTCTGAAATTTATTCTATTGATCTATTCTTGAAGTCTCATGAATTTAAAGAGGATATTTACAAAAGTATGTATTTGTAACCCATTGTTTTATAACTCTGTTCATGGTTGCCTATGGTTGTTTTGTTCCAATAGTTTCTCCCTTTTCTTCTGCAATTTTATCTCATTTTGTATGTAATGCCATCTGGGAAGGGAGTGCCTGGTGGTCAAGTGTAATGCTAATGGGATGGTGCAGTTCCTATTTTTCAAAGACTGCTTTGAAAACAAGAAGTGGGGCAGCTGGCTGACTCAGTTGGTGGACTGTGTGACTCCTGATTTGGGGCTTGTAGTTCAAGCCCCACATTGGGCATAGAGATTACTTAAAAAAATAAAAAAGAAAACAGACAGGAAGTATCTTCAGTTGGTAGTGACAGCATAAAATGATTAAAATATGGAAGCTTATAGTTCCGAGATTTTCTTACCTTATGTAAATATGAGATGCAGAACCATGAAAGTATGCTAATTAATAGTAATAACTTTTTCTTTGAGAAAGTAGACATTTTAGATCCATCAAAAACTTCTGATTTTTCATAGAGTTCCTGAGTTGGAGTTAGAAGAGGAAACTCAAGTTCAAGAGATGACCCTTGATGAGTGGAAAAATCTTCAAGAACAGACAAGACCAAAGCCTGAGTTTAACATCCGGAAACCTGAGTCCACTGTCCCTTCCAAAGCAGTGGTGATACACAAGTCCAAATATAGAGATGATGTAAGTATGACATTTTCTTGTCTAGAGGTAATCTTCATTCTTACCTTACTGGAAACCAGATGGAGCCTTTCCACTTCTAGTGTGAAAATGGGACATTGGTAGTTGGCATTCTAGTTTCTGCCTAAGACTAATCAGATATGATGTGTGCCTAATTTTATCTGTACCTGTATTGTTCATAAAAAGAGTTGAAACTTGGCCTGTCGACACTTCATACAAAGCAGTTTCAGTGACAGTGCATTTTCCGCTCAACCCACAGCTGTGCTTTGACTGTGCAAATACTGTATGTTAATTGCATCTCGTTTTTGTATCAAGAGAGGTACAGTGTCTCATGAATAGTGCCATTTCAAAGGGTAACTACTCCGCATTTCATGATTAGGTTAGATTTTCAGCTCACGTTCTTAATAAGAGCATTTTATTGGGAGGAGTTGATCATTTGCAACCTGTCAGAGTTTTGTGCTGTGTTACTGCAGCAGTTCTGTCCCTGCCGTGTAACTGCCGCCACCCAGGAGGAGCCCCTGGGACAGTGCGGCTGCCTGGCCACACCCTGCTGTCGCAGCCAGGATTGCTCACATTGTTCCTCCCTCCCATGAGGGCCTTGCTCTTCATGCTTTGTGTTCAGGCCTTTTTGGAGGCCTCGGCTTTGAAAAGGACTCCCAGCATATATTGATGCAGACGATCAGTGAGTCATGTAATCGCGTTCTGTTTAAGTTACTGAACTTAAGGGTGCCCTGAATATTCTCGTTTTAAACTGTAGAATTCACATCATTCAGTCACAGCTGCTTATCTTAATACACATTTCTGTGTTGATGATGGTGGTGGACAGATATTCCCACTAGATATTATACACTGATTTTCCGTTTGAAACTGTGTAGCTTTATGTGTGTTTCCATTGACACTTCGGTTACTTGTGTTCTTTGAATGAATACTTTCATCAGAGGGTCATTTATAATACAGGATGCCTTACCACCTCCAGTCTCTTCCAGGCCTTACTAAGAAGTTTGGAGCCACTCCACTAGCTGTTATACACAGGCAGCATGGAGGGGAGAGCCTTCTCTTGGAAGTCTCTGTGAGGTATTTCTTCACATCCATCAGCTAACTGGGTTGGCTCTTTTCCTATTCACTTTTGTTCTTTTTTGTTCTGGGCCATTGTAAATAAAGCTTTTCCTAAAACAAATGTGCTGTCAGGATGTGAAATGTGCAGCTGACATGTTAGGTAAAAATAGCAGCTGTTTTTCCTGCATCCACACCAGATTCATCCTCCCTGGCTCCAGAGAGAGGTCTCCTGGAATATCTGAAGCAACTGGGTTAGCTGAGTCATCCAGCTTGGTCTCCACGAAGCACATGTCTTTGGTCTCTTGTTAATGTTACGGCATTGAAGATTTTAGCCAGAAATTGTTCTGAGAGCAACAAAAGCCAAATCTTAGGGTCACTGGTTTACTTTGTTCTGGGCACCCTAAGAGACAAAGCAATAGAGTAAAATGCCTTGTGTTTGCAAAGTTCAGACCACCGGCAGCCTGTGAAATGAGCTGATCCCTTTCAAGAAAGCACACTCAGTATTGTCCCAGGCACCGCTGCCCTTCCTCTGGCACGGCCTCCCCCTACTCCTGCAGGGCCTCCCCCTACTTCTGCAGGGCCTCCCCCTACTTCTGCAGGGCCTCCCCTGACTCCTGCACGGCCACCCCCACTCCAGCACAGCCTCCCCCTGCTCCACGACCATCCCCACTCCTGCACAGCTGCCCTTGTTCTGGCACAGCCTCCCCCTACTCCTGTGCAGCCTCCCCCTACTCCGTCACGGCCTCCCCCACTCCAGCACACAGAGCCCGCTGTTTTCTGAAGCAGGCGGTAGGCTATTACTTCGCCTCTTACTGGTTTTTTGTGTCTGTCTTTTTACCAGAGTGTCAATGCTCCTGAATTGTTCTTTCCTTCACCTTTTTAGTTTCAACAGTACATCCAGCTAAGGCCTCTGCTTTATTTTAATGCAGCTTTGAAGGGAACATAAATGTTAAACACAGAACCTGTAATGAACAGATGGCCTAAAGGGGTTGATAAGTTCAGGGAGACTTGATTCCATTTTCTGGACAAGTTGTAGTAGGAATGTTTAGCATTATAGCGTTTGGAGATTCTCATCCAAGATCATTGGCATATTTTGTATAGATTTATGTTTTACTCAAAAGTGAGGTTTTTTTTTTTATCCATTATTAGGAATTGAAGCCAAATCAAATTTGGAACAAAGTTTATTTAATATAGTTTTCTTTTAACAAGAAACAGAACTTATTTGACCTCATATATAATAAAATGTAATTTCTCAAAGTATTTTGGCCAAAAATAGTTCTTTTTTTTTTTTTATTTTTAAAAAAATTTTTTTTTTTCAACATTTATTTATTTTTGGGACAGAGAGAGACAGAGCATGAACGGGGGAGGGGCAGAGAGAGAGGGAGACACAGAATCGGAAACAGGCTCCAGGCTCTGAGCCATCAGCCCAGAGCCTGACGCGGGGCTCGAACTCACGGAGTGCGAGATCGTGACCTGGCTGAAGTCGGACGCCCAACCGACTGCGCCACCCAGGCGCCCCATGGCCAAAAATAGTTCTTAAAAAGCAGCTTGAATTCTTTCTGCAGCAATCATCAGATAACCATACTCTGTTGTTTTACTATTTTCCTAGATTTTGAGTCAGAATTGTTTATTGTAAATCATGCAGTTTTTAACATATGGTATTTGTACAGTCAGCACCCACATTGAAAGGAGTTTTTCCATCAAGTTCTATTCTAAGGAGGTGATATTTCCTTATTTATCAAAGTAGCATTTGTGAACAAATAAAAGGCAGAAATTAAAATTTTTTAATCTCAGCAAAATACATTTAGGTATAAAAGATATATGTTGATTGCTGGTAGGCATGTCAAATCTTACATCTTAACCTGCCAAACTGCTAAAAACTCGGGTGTCACTTGAGTTAATAGTAATTTGAGAGATGTTTGGATTAAGACGGTGAGTATGAGAACATGTGGCTGGGAAATGTGCAGAACCCCTGTGCTGGAACCAGAGCAGTGGGGTCACCACCTTTGCCTTGCCCTGTAGCCCAGTGTCGACAGCACATCAGGGAGGGCCACTGTCCGCTGTGATGCCATATTGGCTCCCTGGCGGCATAGCGCTTTGACGCTGAGCGAGTGAGTGTCCATGGAGACGGGTGTGTGCGTGCGTGTGTGTGTGTGTGTGTGTGTGTGTGTGTGTGTGTGTGAGATATGCTGTAACTGTGTTTCAGATGGTAAAGGATGACTATGAAGATGATGCCCACGTTTTCCGGAAAGCAGCCAATGACATCACATCCCAGCTGGAGATTAATTTCGGTAACCTCCCTCGTCCTGGGCGTGGAGCCAGAGGTGGCACACGGGGAGGCCGGGGAAGGATCAGAAGGGTGGAGAACTACGGACCCAGAGCAGAAGTGGTGGTGAGTGTGTGTACTCTGTGACCTGGACGGTTTTCTGAAGGAGGTGAGAGGATGAGGGGGCCCCAGGCTATGCCACTGGGAGGCCTGTCAGGGTCTGCTGTACATTCCTGTATCTAGTGTGGGTCTGGCATCCAGGTGTTCAGAACAGTGAGGTCAGCAGCATGGACATAGTTGGATACAGACCATTCAGTGGCCGTGGCCTCCATGGTCACCGGGCACATCCACTGCTGTAAATGCACTCTCAGAACCAGAGAAAACTCACTCATCTGCATCAGACAAGTCCCCAGGCTTGGAATCCTATCAGATCACCTGACAGTTCCTAACTGTGATCCAATCATATGCCCTGTGCCCTTATGGTACTTTCAGGGTAGACAGAACCCTTCCAAGGCTTCAGG
Source organism: Panthera uncia (assembly GCF_023721935.1). Taxonomy (NCBI): domain Eukaryota; kingdom Metazoa; phylum Chordata; class Mammalia; order Carnivora; family Felidae; genus Panthera; species Panthera uncia. The sequence continues at coordinate 29,694,246 of NC_064807.1, forward strand.
GCCTCCATGTGACCTCCCCAAGCTCACCTTGTCACCTCAAACCATTCTTCCCTGCTCCTCAGCCAACACTGCTCTACCTCTAGTTCTTCACACAAGCATGTTCCTGACCCCACGGAGCATCTGCACCTGGTGGTCCTTCTGCCCATTTGCCTGCTCACCTAGAATAGATCCTCTCACCTTGCTTCCTCAGAGAAGTCTTCTTTGGTCACATTTCCTTCCAGACCAGGTCAGAGTCCTTGAGCAAAGAATTTTTTCTTTGAAGCATTGTCTTCATTTGTAACTGTATTCTCACTGGTGTGATTGTTGATCAGTGTCTGTTGTCTGTACAGTGGATGGACACAAACCATGTCTGCTTTTGCTCATTATTGGTTTCCCCAGTGCCCAGCACAATTTAAGTGTATAGTAGGCACTTTGTAAATGTTTTATAGACAAATATGTGCATACTGTTCTCTTCTAGCTCAGACCTGCCCTCAGGCCCCCACCTCTTCACCATCAGGTTACCCTGTTTGAGGATCCATATTCCCTTTGCTCATTCACTGAGGCTTATCTCTGGAAGAACCTTTTCTTCTAGAAAACCTTACCTAATGGTGATGTGCATTCCACCTCCAAATAGCAGTGGGTGCCCCTCCTGTAGGCCATTCATAGGCCATCTGTTGCTGAAGTTACCAGGCTGTGACTTCCTCGGGGCATCTCCCCTGACCCCAGGGAACCCCAGGTCAGGCAGGAACTGCTTCTAATCAACCTTGTATCTCCATATAGTAAATATTCTAAATCATGTTTATTGGATGGTGGAGGTGCCAGATACAAAAAGGGTCACTCGGTAAGGGTTTGTGGGAGGAAGGGAGGGAGGCAGGAACTGGTGGCCATTTTGCAGAGGGGACAAGAGCGAGTCTGAGAAGGGACCCTTCCGTACCCCCCCTCTCTGTGTCTCTTCCCACTGGGAGCCTGCCTCTCCCTACAGTGTTTGGGCCACACCCACTGTCAGCGCCCACCTGGTTGAGAGCAGGCATGTGTTTCTCAGAGGGCTCTGCCCAAGTGGCAATGGGTAAAGTGAATGTTGGTTTAAAAACTTTTCTTTTCTTCTTTAGACACAAGACGTTGCTCCCAACCCAGATGACCCTGAGGACTTTCCTGCTCTGGCCTGAGAGAGCCCTATTTCCCTAGCAAGCTACAACAGCATTGGCATACCTATGAAGAGACTTTTCTTGGTGTGGGGAAGAGTCAGACTCTAAGAACAATAGATGTTGCTTTTTCCCGTTTAGTGTGAATTCATTGCACTTTTTTGGCCTAGGGGCTGTGGGGTAGGGATTTCTCTAGACACAAGGCAGCAGTTCCAGTTGGGGGGGCGGGGGGTTTAGTCTGGCACTTTCCCAAGAAGGTGGAGAATGGTGATTATTTTTTTATTTAAATAATTCCAAATGAAGTTCAGAAATAATGTTTAAAATGTGTACATAGAGATTGTATTGAATCCTCCACAAAAACCTGGAGAGTAAAGATGTAAAATAGAATCTACAGAGACTACTTCATAAGGTGTATAGATTGGGAAGGCTGTGTGCTTTAGCATTAGAGCAAATACATGTAACACCGACCATTAATTGAAAGCAGTCACAGCCTAGTTTCCAGAGACTGACGAAGTAAAATACACCTGTACTTACTGTTTACTTGTGTTACAGTCTCCTGGAAGTTTTTGAGTTTTGGTTTTCATTTAACCGATAATTTTAAATAGCTGGTGGGCAGCCATTGGCTACCACTCTGTGACAGAGAATTAGGAAAAGTATTGTTTTTGGGTTTTTTTTAATGGTGATTTAAACTACCTCGTGGTTTCTGTGTGTATGTACACACGCATACACGCACGCTTAGTATAAATGTGCATATTTAGTGTTTGGGTGGTTTTCAGGATGAGTATTAAGCGTATGATTTTTAAAATCGTTATTTAACCCATTGATCAAGAGAAAGGGGGTCCAGGCAAAATAGTGTTATACCTTACCATCATATTCTTTTCTCCCCTAGAAACTAATATCTGAAATCAGTGCCCATGTACAGATGCCCTCTGTCCTTGCCTGGCAAGACTTGTAAATAGTATTTATTGAACACCGTGTGCAGTTTTTCTCACCCAGCCCATACACCAGTTCGAGTTCCTATTTCTTGCCTTTGGTGAACGTTTGGGGTTGGGGGCTACCTCAGAGTTTCAGTAACTCACCGAGTCCTGCCATGCCCAGCAGAGTGAGTCCTGCCAGAGCCTGAATTTGGCCGAGCATCCGGGGCAGGGACTGGGGCGGAGGCAGCTGTAAGCTGCGGGCAGCTGGGGGTGATGCTCTCTCCAATTGACTGCAGAAACTGAAAATAACCTTTGCCTGTTGTCACAGTTAATATGCTTCTGTTGGAATCTGAACTTGGTCCCAGGATCTGTGCTTTCCCCCGCTTTGCTATACTGTTTAAGATGGCTCTGAACTTGAACCCAAGTGTAAATAAAGGTTGGTATTCCCTCCTAACTGTGTACAGAAAGCTGAATCCTTTTGGTCACTCCCAGGTCAAGAGAAAAGAATGTGGAAAAAAGCCCAGTAGAAGGAATCGGCTGACCTCCCTGCCATATGACAGTTAAGGACATTTGCTGTGGGTGACTGTCCACCCTTGGTCTCTTATTACTAAATTAATATCTGAATACTAAGATATATTAACTGATTGTTTTATTTCCTCTCCCTGGAAAGGACACAGTGAGTGGGAGTGACCTGATGTAAGTCAAGTCTCAGGAGAGTGAATGTCACATTTAGCCATAATGATCAACTGGTACAGCATGAGGGTGTGTCTTTCCTCAGCAGGCTTGATGCTGTGACATGAAGTTACTCTGCCCACCTTGGCTCTGAAGATAGGCAAAACAAAGATCCCTTTCAAGAAAATTCCCTGATGTTGTAAATAGTGGCTGAAAAGCCCATAGCACTGGAATTAATACTGTATTTGCAAATACCGCATCCTTCTTAGATGTACTGAAGATTCCTGTGCCATGGAACAGTCTTGGGTCCTGTAGTTGGAAACCATTCTGGGGGATAGGGTACAGTTTCTGAGCCTGTAGAAGGCTTTGCTCACCAGGACTATGTCTTGCCAATTGGTGGGGTAGATAGATAATTGGGTTTGGTCCTGTGGTTGTCCACAGTGCCCCAGAGAAGACCAAGCAGAAGCAAAGAGCAGGGGAAATCCCTAACATGCCATAAGGAAAATCAAAGCAGGCAGGAGGCTTATGTTTGGATTTATACACAAGGCAAGGCCTTCCTGATCCAAGTTCCTCTTTTGAGGTGGGTGTAGTCCTGTTTCTAACAAGTAACAGTGAACAAATTGATCCCACAAAAGAAAACTAGTGTGTCAGTCCCCAAGACTCTTGGAAAGCAGACGTCAAACATGTTTGAATGCCAAGGTCAATGTGCCGGCCCCACTCTGGGGGGACAGCAGCTGAAGATGGCAGGGCGGGGGGGGGGGGGGGGGGGGGCCCAGGGCCTGGAGGTTGGGGGAGCCTCACAGAGAGGTGTCGCCCCTGAAGGAAGCAGGGGTTGGCACCAGTCTTGATTGGATGAAAACCTAAGCTGCTTATCTGACAAGGTCTGGGAAGAGGCAGACTCCCTACAGAGGCTACCGCCAGGGAAGCGCCTCAGGAAGGTTAAAATCATGCATTGGATGTTTTTAACATCTGGCCAGGCTACTTGAGAAGCTGTACATCTTTAGCCTAATGTTGCTGATAAGCATTTGATGTCTTCATTCCCATGCAAGGCAAGGCCCTCAGAGCCCAAGAGGCCGCAAGGGGGACCCGCACTTCTAGTGCTGGTCACTAGTTCAGGGCTTTTCCTCTCGGTTGGCTAGGTCCTCCGGGCCACCCCAGTGCAGGCACTGTTTTTCTTTTGAGACAGTACCATGTGGTGCTGGTTAAGTCCTATGGAGCTACTGGACCTGGGTCTCAAGCTGGGAAAGGTCAGCCCTCTTCTGAGCCATTCAGGAGCCACGCTGCTGACAGCAGGTGGGGCTTTCCTCCCCTCCACATGGCATCATGCAGCCAGATGAGCATAGTTTCACTGTGAGAGAAGACCTGCCCATTTCCTTTCACTGCTGCTGTGTCTCAGCCTCCACAAGGGTCACGGTTCGTGCAAACAGCCACTCGGGATCTGCCCTCCTCTCCAGATCCTCCGACACTGGCCTGAGGTCAGTGCCCTCGACATGCCCCACACGTCTGAGGCTTTGCCTAGCTTTGTCCCAAAGGAGTCTGTATTTATGTGGTGAAGAAAATGAGGAAGGGAAAAAGGTATTTTAAAAACGTCTTTATTGTAGGGGCACCCAACTGACTCGGTAAAGCATGCGAATCTTGATCTCGGGGTTGTGAATTCGATGACCATGTTCAGTGTAGGATTACTTAAAAAAAAAGTCTTAGAAAAAATATATATCATAAAACAATATGGATACAAATGCAAATTTCCTTGTAACACCACCTAAGAAACTGATTTTCCCAGAAGCCTGTCCAGTGCCCATGCCAACCACAGCCTCCCCCTCCCCTGAAAGGAACCACTGTCCTTAGTCCCAAGGGTCATCCCTAACATTAAGGCTTTGCCCTTCATTTGGATGTCTTCTACATCTGCAGGCTCGCCCTCCCACCCTTGGTGCAGAAACTAGCGGCGTGAGGAGACGAGCAGTGGTGGAGTGGCTGCTGTGTGCGGTCTTGCAACTGTCTCATGCTTTCCAGTCAGGGAACGGCAAGGACAGTCTTCTTGGTCCTCTTAGTCCCTAGCTAGCGCCTGATGAGGAGATAAGGCAGAAACAAGATCCAGCCCTCTAGCCCAGTGTTCCTTCCACACTCCCAAAATTACTTCAATTACTAGTCCCCAGGGTAAAGCTGCTAGGAGAGGGGCAAAGGCCAGAGGACACAGGTTCCTCTGCAGGGGATGAAGGAAGCCACAATGAGTACCTGCTGTGTGCTCAGGGGCAAGTAACATGGTGACCACACACAGCAGTGGCATAAGTGAGTCCCTCTTGAACACATTCTCCTGAAAACACGATGGGATTACAAGTGTTCTTAGAGGGGCACCTAGGTGGCTCAGTCGGTTAAGCCTCGGACTTCGGCTTAGGGCATGATCTCACAGTTTGTGGGTTCGAGCCCCGCGGCGGACTCCGTGCTGTCCGCTCTGAGCCTGAAGCCTGCTTCGGATTCTCTTTCTCTCTCTGCCCCTCCCCCGCTCACTCTCTCAAAATAAACATTAAAAAAAAGTGTTCTCAGCTTTATTATTAGATCTCCTGCACAGGTGGAGATGGCATGACTTGAGAGGCCACGAGATTAGGTTCAAGGTCACCAGTGAGGCACTGGTGGAAATGAACAGAAGTTTGGCTCTCCCGGGGGCTTCATGGAGCCTACAGGGTCCAGCGGCTGCTTATGCCTCTCCTAGGCCCAAGCTGCTCCCTGCCTGTCTCCCAAATGCTCTGGAAACCCTTTTCCTCAGCCACAACGCTGCTTGTGACTCAAGGTGATGGAATTTCCCCAACCAAGCCACAATGCCTTCTAAGCATTTTGCAGAAATGTGGCCTGATTTCAGAGCACAGAGTCATCTGTAAGTGGGAATGCCTGTCAGGTGAGAATGGAGTGGTGTCAAGGCGCACATCAGTCTCCAGGGCTCAATGAGGGTATAGAGAGAACTTTCCTTGAGAACAGCCACCCCACCAGGGGCACTGAGAACACCTCCACCTCATGGGTGCACTGCTCAACCCAGGGGAGCTCACCCACATGGATACACCCGCACGGCCATGTTAGTGGCCCTGGCCTGCATTTCACCTGTCTAGATACTGGGAGCATCCGAGCAACAGGGAGGAAAACTACTCAAGTATCAAAGTAAGTCCTACATTCTCAGCCATGCAAAATGACCACCACCTGCGTGTTTGGCGGTGAGGGAAAGTGAGGGGAGAGCAAGCACGGTGGCTGGAAGAGTTTTCAGTAAGAGGGAAAAAGCAAGGTGGGTAGAAAGGAAGCAAGAGAAATGTGGAGGCTGCATAGCCTAACACGAGAAGTGGGGATCCCTACCCTGACTGCATCCCAACCCAGGAACCTGTGACCAGAGCAGAAAGACAGCCCTCAGGGATTTTAACCAAGGATCTGTAGATGCCCAGAGCAGGGCCTTGGAATGACTGGTGAACGGGCTCTGAAGCGGGACACCTGAGGGGGCGCCCTTCGCACTGCATCTGTATGAGCAGCGCCCCTGGAGTTGAATGCTGCACAGCCGGGGAGGCCACAGAGGGCCTGCCCATGAACTCTTCAAGAATTTTGCATTAACTTTCCTGGGGACACAGACCAGCTTCCACCAAGTCAGTCACAGGGGCCCCTAATGTAAGAAAGCAAGGAACGCTACTTACTGGGGATCTGCCACCAGAGAGGAGCCATCCCAGTCACTCCTCCAGGCCACCTACTGGTAGGCCCAGCTCTAGCCTCAGGCTGAACCCTCAATACCCAGTGGATAGAAGACACACTTGCTGAGGCTGAGGCACACGCTTGAGGAAACAGGCTTAAATTGCACCTGGAGAGACTTTCTGTTGGTGAGCATTGTGCTGTCCAGGAGAGATCTTCTTGGGAGGCCTAGTCTTTGCGGATCCCAAGCCAGATTAAAAGCCGGTCTAGAAAGGTTACAGCTCGAGACGGCCAACTATCACTGCAAAAGGGAGAAGATAGAACGAGTTGTATTTATGACACCAGAACCTGTCTTAGGGAGTCACTGGGTGTGACAAGGACTAGTTTAATATGGCAGCTCGAGAAAAGACTCCACGGTGCACACTGTAAACTCCTTAGTTAACTGCAAGGCAAATCTGGGGTTGGCCACAGCAGAATCACCCTGAACATGAGTGCTCCAGGGTGCTGGAATCAGGCCCCTGCTCTGTCCACTCCTGTTTAAGAACCTGTCAGCCACTGGCCTGCCTACAGAGCTCCCATGTGTCATGTAGCTCTGTCACAACAGACCCCTCACTCTCAAGGATGGAGACCTCTCCGTGGCTCCACATGGCAGGAGATATGCTAGGCTCAGGCAGGAAGGCAGTTCGCTCACTGTCTCAGAGCCCCCGGCCCCAGTCTCACAAATACTCATGAACCCCATTCCTGAGGGCCAAGCCCCCTCTGCTGCCCCCTTCATGAGTGAAACCTTTCCTCCAGCCCCTTCTTTTGCCCTCTGGGGTTTGCACCAGAGCAGAACAGGGCAGGGGAACAATATTCACTTCAGCAAGGTCCTAAGAGCAACTGTTTCTGTTTCCATGACATTGCCCAATGAAGCTGTATTTGAAGCTGATCAGCAGTTCCCAACGGGGGGGGGGGGGGGCAGCACTGCCTCCTGAAGGGGGCTGACAATGTGCGGGGGTGTCTGGACTATCCAATGGCTGAGAATATGACTGGTATTTAGTGGGTGGGGATGCCAGACTGGCTACATTGTCTGGAGAGTCCCACGCAAGGAAGAACTGTCCAGCCTGAAAAGTCATCTTGTTTTACATGAAGAAACACACCCATGATGAGAAACACACCCATTGTCTTTCTCCAAGTAAAACAATGCACAAACCATACCACCTCCTCTACTCTTTCTTTTCCCACCCAAAGCCTCTCCCTGTTTAGAAACGTGACATTTGGTAGTATAAGAATTCGAGGGACCAAGGCCAGTCCCTGGGGGTGGCCAGCCCACGTGGCCTCTGGTCATGCTGGGTGAGAAGCCTCCTTACCTGGGAATTTCAGTGTGGATGGAGCACCTGTCATCCAGAAACATGTCAAAGCCATGCAGACTTGCTAGCAAAGAGACGAGACACAGTTAGAGGCAAGGCCAGGCAGTGTGGGAGGATCTCCGTTCCTACACGGGCTGGGCCAGCACCCCCAGTGAAGAAGCCAGAATGTCTGGAGATGCACTTGGATGGGTTTTGCCCAGAGTCCATTTTGTTCTCCCAAAAAACTGAGAAAAATAGACTGTGATAGGTACATATTATGCCAACTACTTAGAAGACAAAAGGCCCCAAATCTAAATAATGGGGCAGCTAAGAGTTAGGACCAGATACAGCAGCGGGTAATGGTGACCCATGACCTAACAGCACTAAGGCCAGTGTCCTACTATTAATTAGCCATCTCAGCCATGCCCCGACAGCTGATGCTAAGGGGACTGTCCACTGTCACAGACCTTTTCAGAGCATTAAGACAGTATTTTTTTTTTTTATTAAACACAACATATGTATGACTCTTTGTATGTGTCAAGCACTTGTTCTAATGAACAAATATTAACCAAGTTAATAATTAATCCTCATCTGTCTCCCTGGCTAACAAGCAGCAAAGGTTTGCACGCAGCCTAGGTCCAGAATCCATGCTTTGAACAATTATAATAAGCTGCTTTTTGACACAGCATATACCAACAAAAGCTTTAAATTTTTGCACATCCTTGACCCAGGAGACATGCCTTTTGTAAGAATTTCTCCTAAGGAGATAACCAGCACCGACCAGGAAGAATCCACACAGGAGAATGTTTAATCAATCTGTACTAGTGAAAGGCCAGAAACTACCCACGGGGGCAAGCATGAGGAGAGACCATGCCGAAGTCTTGGCGACCTAGAGAAGGTGAGTATTATGTTCATGGAGAATTCTTGCCACCACCCTGCCTTCCCAAGCACAACAAGTGTGCTCAGACGCATGGGAGGAAATGGGAGCAGTGGATGGATGGGACACCTCCACTGGCCTAGGGCCCAGGCTAAGGCACACTCACCTCCCTTGATCTTTTAATTCCAACGCTACGCATTTAGCAGTCCGATTTTACAGATGAACAAAGTAAGGGGCAGGAGGCAGGAAAAGGATGCCTGAGACCACAGCATGAGCGGCAGAGCTCATTTCAGAGCACACACTGGCTGCTCTTTCCACATTGACTTGCTAACTCCATACACTCCGGGGCCTCATGAAGGGGCCTTTCTACTTAACTCTACCCCCACCCTAGGTCATTTACCTAATTATGTACAGAAAATTACCTTAAATGTAGGAAAAAATTAATTTATTGAAAGCTATGTACCAGCATGTTTTAAATGCTTTGCATGGATTACCTCATTTAATTATCCCACTAACTGTTAAGATAGGAATCCCTTTCCTTCCCATTTTACTTAAGAAACAGAAGCAGAGGGGTTTAGCAAATTGTGTGTGTGGTAGGTGGCACCAAATGGCATTGTCGACAACAGAGAGGGAGCATCTACAGGGCCAGGGTCTCCATGGCTCATCACCCACACTGCACAGCCCTGCAAGACGGAACTTGGGGTTTCATTCCGAGTCTTCCAAGTGTTAGGCCCTTGCCACGCCTGCCCCCTTCACAGCACTTACATACTTTGGGCAGCTTCGCAGATGCCAATCAACTGAACTTCACTGCTCGGCAGGAGGGTGCACGACCTGGAGGGACAGGTAGCCGCTGCAGCTTTCAACAACAGGGGACGGAGCTTGCGAATCACACTCTGGGGGTAGCAGTGCCTGCTAGAAGTCTGGATGGGGCATGAGTGTGGGGGTCCCTGTGGTTTGTACTTTGAAAACCTGTATCCGAGCACGAGTGAGCCGAGTTCCTTTGGGAATGGGCCAGCATTCCTAACAGAGCAAGCTCCTACATCCCAGACACATCCTCTGAGTGGTGGTGTGGGCATTAGGTCTTCAGGATCCAGGCCAGCACGAGACGGTCAGAGGGGAGGCAGGCAGACGGCACCGTGATGGCATCCAGAGTTGGACATCAGAATGTAGGTGCCTGGGCAATGGTCCTGCCCCTCGCTTAGCTCTTTACTCCTGACCTTGGCAGGTAATGTAAGGGCCTGATTTATGTGTCTTATCCTCAGTAATTTCCACAAAGTCAAACCTTGGCATAATTTGAGTTGGTGTTGGGTGTGTACAGATTGACTTCATAACAGGAGCCCTCACGCACCATCTTATCTTGGGGAAGGTGTTATGGACTGAACTGTATACCTCCACCCCCAAATTTTTAAGCTGAAGCCCTAATGCCTAATACCTCAGAACGTGACTATATTTGGAGACAGGGCCTTTTAAGAAGTAATTAAAATGAGACCATGAGGATGGACCCTACTCCAATCTGACTGGCGTCATAAGGAAAAGAGGACAGACAGGACACCAGGGATTATAGTGCACAGAGAAAAGTCCAAGGCCAGCGGCATCAGAAGAAATAAACTCTGCCAACACTTTGATCTTGGGTCTCCAGCCTCAGCACTGAGAGGAAATAAATTTCTGTTGTTTCAGCCCCCAGGGTAGTAAACTAATACAGTGGTTATATCCACTTTATATTCTGACCATTGCCTACTACAATTCAGAATGGTAAGTGAATACAGTAAACTGGAAGGCTGTTTGGTTAACACTTTTAATTATATGATTATAATTATACAATTTTCACTATTCCGTATTTCGTATAAAACCAGTTACAATACACAAGATTTTCAAACTCGACAATACGTATCAAACTACATAGATATGCAAAGTTTACACGCCATTATGAAGCTTTATCTTAAAAATACCTTCAGGAAAATAAACATTCATTCAACCAGTTCTCTTGGCTTTATAAAATATGATTAGAAATATACATTTTAATAAAAAAATCAAGACAATGACTGACCAAATACTGATTAATCAGTTACATTTTAAAACTTTTTAATAATCTGTACATGAGTGCAGGTTAGATAAAAGTCTGCAAATTATTAATATAAAACTGCAGTACTATAATCAGATGAACATACCTGCTGACAGTTATTCTACTGGGCAGTTAAGGAGGTAATTTCTTACACAGTATAGGTGAATTGTCCAGTCTTTTAAATATATCTGTAGTATTTCCACTTAGGAACATGAGGAATACTCAGATTTAGGAGAAATGGAAGAGCAGCAGCTAGCCTTACCAGGACAGTTTTAGCGGGAGATAGCTATTAAAGAATCAAAATATGCTTTTAAAGTTGTTTTTCATGAGCACTGCTTTCCAAGATGCAATTACTTTAAAAAATGTATGAAGAGGAACAGTTAAGCTACTTTTAGAACAAACATCAAAAGAGCGCATTGCTCATTTGTCATGAATGGTGGTGATTCAAGCAAAGGGAAGCTTCCAGAAGCTCTTGGCACAACACCACCCAGAAGGCCCGACGGTCCGCAGGGCACACAGAACTGGCCATCGGGCTCCAAGGGCAAACATATTCGCCTCACAAGCACTCTTGGGAACTCCTCTAAAAATTGTCTGGGCCCAAGAAAAGAGGTAGGAATGAATGACCCCTGTGAGAGGGCAGGAGGGCAGAGAAGAAAGCAGGTGGGTGACAGGCAAATGGGGCCAGGCCGAGAGCAGAAAGATGCTGGAGACTAGCAGAGCAGCATGCCGCCCAGACGCGGCTATGTGGACAAGGCAGGCTACGTGTTTCAGTGAGGCACTGCTCAGGATTAACCCCTCTTCACAGACAGCTCAGAGAGATTTCTAGTTTTTCTTTAGCATTACAAAAGAGAAGTCTGTCTATACTTCTAGGTACCCAGTTTTGCAGACACCCTTCCTTTGGACTGTCTTGGACTTTGGACATGAGTCCCCAAAAAGCTTCAAGGACACCTAAAAATATGCATTTCTAATTCTAATTTCAAAGAAACGGTCTTGCTGTACTTTCAAAGCTATTTAAGGCTCTTAAGTTTAAAGGAATCTCTCCATCTGACGTGCCCTATTTCATATTCCATAGCAACAGGGTCTTTCTATGACAAGGACTTGAAGTTAGAATCTCAGGAGATTCTGGGTGTGTTGAAGTTTCCATTGGGGGAAAAAAAAAGTCCACTCTTATTCATAGCAGAAAGAACTTTCCATCAGACCCAGAGACTTCCTGGATTCTAGAAATGCCCTCCAGTACATTTAATAATAGTGTGCTATGAAATCCACCGGAAGCACTACCCCAAGTCCTTGCTGTGTTCCAAGGACTGCTCCTTTATCAAATCACAGTTTCCTGGGACTCACTTTAGTGAGCCTGTTAAATAACAAGATTTTTTAGAAAGAGCCACAGTGATAGCAATTCTAGCTGGAAACTTGAGCAGCTGACACAAAAAGGCAATTTGTAAAATAAAAAGTACTGTGGTTAACACTGAAGCCCAGATTTTTACACTCTTGGCCAAGACATCAAATGGCTTATTCACTGGGAGGGAGACGGCACATTTAACTTGTTCTGATGTAATAAACAGCCAAACCAGGAAAAGTTCTGATGGAAGTTTGATTTTCATAACTACCTGGATTATTTATGCAGGAAATGGCCTTCAAAGATGTCAAGGGAAGAAGAATTGCCCTGAGAATTCAATGTTTTATGCAAGGGCATAGTCTGAATATTATTGTCTCCTAGCATGAGACATCTAATGGAATGTTTCTCCTCCCACCCAGAGCTTAGTGAAGAGACGTCTTCCCATCAGGTAAGTGGGTCTTTGTGTCTATTCACTTCCAGGGATAGAAAACCACTTTTTTTTCTGAGATCTAGTCCCCAGCGTTTAAAAGCTGGCATGACACACCCCCATACTACCTGACAGGGAAGAGCCACCTGTTTGACCAAGATGATGGCACCATCTCCCCTCGAAGCCAGTCAATCTTATAATTTACTCCAAGAGAGTAAATATCGAAATGGAGCCACGGCCTTCCAGTAACTTTTTGCATTAACAGAGTAAAATCTGTTTATTCCAATCACTTCTTACTCCTCATAGTTTTGTTAAAAAGATACCTTTTTAACAAAAGGAATTGCTTACTCGCCTGATTCATTCATCTTGTAAGGTGAAGGCATTTGCCTTCTGTTGCCTTTCCATATTGTATCTCCTGCTCTCCATTCTAGGATAGGCAAAAATTGGTTAACAATAACTAAAACCATTCACTTCTTATTATGGAGGTGACCAAGGTGACTGCAAAATATTCTTTTATTTTGGGCCCCCGTTTTTTGTTTTAGCAGCAAATAAATTGTTTTTGTGATTGCTTTTTATCACAGACTCTGCTGTGTTTCTGGAGGGTGGAGGGGCGAAGGCACACTGAAAAGAGTTAGTTGTATTCCCCAACCAAAGGCAACAGTGAGTCTCTTATTTACAAACAACTGAAATCCAGATGCTAGTAACTGTCACTGAAATCAAAGGGTGTGTGAATGGCCTTAGGCTGATCACATAAAAAAAGAAACCCACAATGTTACAGAGAAAGACCTGAATAAAGCAGTACTTTTTTTTTTTAGCCATCGTTATTTGGGATGGCTGTTTCCAAGGGAAAACACCAACAGTGTTTTTTTTAATCATGCGTGGAAGGAAACAGGATTTTAATTTGTATGTATGACTGGGCAACCAAATCGTGGGCAGCCTTGGCATTCTCCAGTCCCTCAATGACATAAAGAGGAATGACTTACAACAATCTTCCGACTCTGAAGGCAGCGTCCCCTCCTGAGTCTTCTAAAGCTACCACTCATGTTCTCTTGCAAATTCGGCTGCCAAAGTACCACTTTGTATCACAACATCCAACAGTCCTCAAACACGGTTTTCACAGATTCTTGTTAATAAAGCACTCTTTGGTGGAAGACAAGCAGCTTGGGTACTTAACAGAGTTACCATTACAACAATATTACAAGTATTAAAGTGAAGATGTTTAAACCAAATAGTATCAAATTACAGAAAGTACCATTTCAGTAATGCCTGTTTTCTCTTTATAAATTTTGACACAGGGTGAACAGAAAATAAATACATAAAAAACCTCCATCAGATCCTCGCTTCTTCTGAAGGCCAGCAGCTAAAATGATTGCCATCACAGGGACACACGTGCACCACACAGACTAGTCAGCTCTCCTGACAACAGAGGGCTTTGATATTTACACCTGAGACTAAATTTACAATAGCTTTTTTTGTCGTTAAACTTGAGATGTTTCTACAAAAGGAGAGCTGGGCCTCCTTCAAGTCACTGCTTGTGCCCAAACTCATGTAGTTATTTTAAACTCCAGTAGACATTGTCTTCATTGAATAAACTTCTTAGGTGGAAAGCGGCTAAGGCTTTTGCAATTTTGTTTTGTTTCCAAATACATTGTGCTAAGTTCTGCTGTAGGTTTCTGTTCCTAGAGTCTTCCTTCAGTTCTGGTCACAGGTTTTTACTTAACGCAAGACTGTTTTAGTCCTTGAAATGGAGGGACTACAGGGGGAGAAAAAAAAGGATTTTACCATGAAGGTTTCCAAGTGTCCCGTATGTAGTTACCAAAGACAAGGAAGGCAACATAATAAAAGTAGTGACATGCTAAGAAGTATACACTTTGTATAATTCTTTAATGACAAGTATTTTGGAAAAGACAGTACAATATCAACCATAAAGTAAAGACAAATGGGAGAGAAAGGCAGAGCAGAAAAAGGTTCAGTTCTGCAAAAAATAAAAAAACAATAAAAACAAAGAAAAAAAGAAGGGCGGGCAGAAGCAGCAGAGCAATGAGAGTACCATAATGCCATTAAGGGCATTTGTTGCAAAGCATTCCTTTTCCTTCTTTCCCTCTGAGGAACCAGGCTGTGGGAAAAGCGGAAAGAACGAAAAGATAAAGAAGTGTTACTTGATTATTTCCAAAGCCAGAATTCGGTCACAGAAAAAGCTCTGGCACCTCAAGCAGTTTCCAGTTCAGCAGCACGGAGGGCACCCGCTCCCAGCCAGCCTCAGACTACGCTGCAGGGGGGGCGCATCTTGACGGATTCTCCTCTTACTTCCCTTCTCTCCTACCCCGGTTTATTATGTAAACTTTCAACTAACCCGCAGCTTTTAGAGAAGAACTTGAGCAAAAGGAAAGAGTCAGAGAAGCCAATTCCAGTCTGGAGGTGCCCCTCACTGGATGATGAGGCCACTTTATCAAAGTAGCTCATCTGAATCGATGACTTAGTTTTTGGAGACCCCAACAGAGTACTGAGTATAAAGGTCCAGGTTAACTGGTACAGCCAAGTGGGAAAATGTCTGGAATTTCAAAGGGAAATTAGTATTTTAGATGAGCAGAGGTAACCAGCATTCTTTTTTAAAAAGATATTTCAGGATATTTAGAGACAACATCCTGGGGCTTCTAGACGAATGGATTTTCAGAGATAATGGCAATAACTGAAAATTAAAGCCCAGAGGTGGTGGAATGGGTACTGAGATCTGAGACTGTAAACGGACAAGAAGCAGTGACAGGTGGGATAATGACAAAAGTCACAATTGAGAAAACTTGAAAAGCCAAGAAGTCCTAAATGTAGCTATTTCCAACTGAAGGGCTCGTGAAGACATGTTTTTCAGAGGCCTGAGCATTTATCTTCCCCCATGTGAATAATCAGGTGCAAAATACCCCAAAAGTCATAAATATTAGGTTGGTTTGACAGATGGAGCAGAAGGTGATGGTTCCAAATGATGCAATTTAGAATTAAACAAAATAAATAATTTGTCCATGACGAGTTTCTCAGAAAATGGATGAAGTTATAATTTAAAAAAAGAAAGAAAAGATTCCTCCAAAGAAATACCATAAGCTTACAGAAACATGTACTGGATGGTAAGTTGTGTGAAGACACAAACCGAATTGAATGTTATCAAATGAGATGGCTGGAGGTCCTCAATCAGATGCAGAGTGATGAAATTTTCAAGACTCTAAGAGAGCTCATCAGAGACTGGAAAACAGTCCAATTCTTTACTGGATTTAATAATTCTTAAAAGAGAAACATGAGAATGCATTTACAGATCTAACAGGAAGTGAGAGAGGGAGAAGATTTACTTCTTCAGACTTGAGAAAAGGGATGAGGAAGGTGCCACAGAGATGCCTCTTAGCCCCAAGGGTCAGTGTACTCCATCCACCACCAGATACTCCAGTGCTCTGGGCCTGAACCGCACAACTCTGTCAGAGCAGAGCTTGACACCCGCTGGGTAGGTTTATGTGTGGCTCACGTTCAAGGGATACAGGAGGGAATAATCACCTACCAAGGAAGAAACCTGGTGGCATTTCTTCCCAGCAACAAAGATTTATGACAACACATATTTTTTCAGCCTCCAAATAATTGCATTTTCAATGTGTTTGTGGAAAAGGCCTCCCAAGTTGTAGAGCCTCTCAGTAAACTGTCAAAAATCAGAAAGCCAAATCAGTGGAAAGTGAGTTTAGGTGAGGTCTCATCCTGGAAGCCTCTAAGAAGAAAATAGAACATGGGAATGAAAGGTCAGGTTCCTACGGCAGAACAGATGATGTGAGAACACCAACCTGCAAAGAGAAGGCCTCACAGGTGGGGGTAACAGGAGACTGGCAACCCTTGTGCCTCCTAGGTATTTATTTTATACTGAGAAGTATACTGTATCATTTCCTTGTATTGCTGTCTAAAGCAAAGTTTTCTATTCAATACTTTATAATTACTCAACAATCTTGTATTATTTTGTCCTCAGATTATGCACAAATGTGTTAATTCCTTCATTAGTCTCCAACCAAAAATGACTACTATTCAGTAGGATAAAAGCTTCAGGCTAACTGCTTGGCTCCCTCAGCTTCCACTATTTCCTAGAAGGAGGAAGTGGGACCTGTATGTAATGTATTTGCCTTTCTTTTGTGAGCTGTAGGTGGGTCACAGTTAAGGTAATGTGAACACAGGTCAAAGCTCCATAAGAGGCCAAGAAGACCCTGCATGAAGGGGGCGTGTGTAAACACACTCGAAACCCAGCTTTCTCTCATTAGTTTATTTCTTCTCCCCTCCCAATCTCTGAAAGTCCCATTTTGAGAATTTAAAAGAAGACTTTTGGTTTTCAGCACTATGCCACATGCCTGGAAACTGCTTTGGGCCATTTCAAAATTCAGTTAAGTGTATTCAGTCTGAACTCTACTTTCAACCCCTCAAAGCATCTGGCCCAGGGACCTCAGGCAGATGCTCACTGCAATCAGGAACCACCTCTGCTGAGAAGCACACGTTTAGATCACTAGACAAGACCTAGATGGAAAAAGTGCCGCGTGGCCACGCCCCTCAGAGGAACGTGGTGTGACTGGGCACGCGTAGTCCCGGCTCCTGGACTCTATTCCTCTGTAGCCTGAAGAGCACAATCCAGAAAAGCAGAAAGCAGAATTAAATGTGCAAGACACACTCAAAACTGTAATAGAAGCCTGAGTAAGTATACCTAAAAAGAATATGTTCATTCAAAACATGTCTAACTATCCCCCACAGCAGGCTTTTTATCTGAATTTTTAATAGGGTAATTCACCTGAAAGTGTCGAAGTTAAAATGCTCCCATTTCTCCCTACTTACTGTAAAAAAGTTGGGAGGAAAATCAAATGATAAAATAATAAAAATCCCTGGGGAGCCTGAGTGGCTCAGTCGGTTAAGTGTCTGAATTTGGCTCAGGTCATGATCTCACGGTTCATGAGTTCGAGCCCCGCGCGTTGGACTCTGTGCTGACAGCTCAGAGCCTGAAGCCTGCCTCAGGTTCTGTGTCTCCCTCTGTCTGCCCCTCCCCTGCTTGCACTCTGTCTCTCGCATTTTTTCAAAACTAAATAAACATTAAAAAAATTTTTTTTAAATAATAAAAATCCCTAACTACCCTACCAGCCAGAAGAATTGTTAATATTTCAGCATTTCTGTTATCTTATTTCCATACATGCATAGAAACATATGCATATATACTTAAATATATGTATAATTTATAAGCTTATATACTACATATATGTATGAACATATACATATATTTGTAGAGGTATGTATTTCTATAAAGTATATTGTACATTTATAAAATTAGAGTAATACTTCCTAATTTTTATATGTGTGGCTCTTTTCACTTACTGCTTCATGAGCATTTATCCAAGCCATTAAATTTTCTGTAAAAGCATGATTCTTGATTCATTTGGGATAATTCAACAATCTTTAGCCCATTTCCTCTTCCTCATGGTTATAAATAATGTTCTGATATTATAATGTACCTAAGACCTTTTGTCAGTATTTCTCTATTATTCTTCTCAGTGGAATTAAGAGAGTAAAAAGAACTATGAATATTTGATACCTTTCTATGAAAAACTCAAAATCCCCAAGTCATGAGTTGGTGCTCTCAAATACTTGTACTAAGGCACTATCACATTCTGATGTAAGTAAAAGTCGGTAGTGAAACTGTAGAAAGAATTAGCAAAGAGAGGAAAATGGCAAAACTGAACAATTCCTTAAACACAAACACATACACACACCACAGAGTTCTCTGGTTTGTAGTGAGTCCCTCAGGAAACAGGCTGCTGGGCCCTGCACCCCGGAGACTAACTCGGCTGTCCCACAGCCTCAAAGACAAGAAGGCAAGAAGTTAAAAAGAAACAAGGAAAATAGGGAAGGATGTTTTAAAGTCTGGTTTAGACTATCTTCAGGCCGGTTGTGGTCTATTATAAGACAGGCGCTGGGCCATGAGCACAGGACCACACATGTTAACACCAGGCAATGATACATAAACACAAAAAGGGTACCTGCCTTCTTCTATTCATAAGATGACAGTTAAGTAGGTTATCTGCTCTTCCCTCAAAAGGGAACTGCTTCTGGAATATGTTAGAAATGAAATGTCTGCCTTTAGTTCATGATAAACATCCAAATGCAACAGTGAGTAATGGATTTGGTCATGGAACATGTGTATTTTCTTGTCACAGCCTGTAATAATGAAGGAAGGGAAGGTGCTGGGCTCCTGGTGAAAGCATGAGCCCCCATGGGTGTGGTGTGGACTGTGGCTAAGAGACCAGGCCCTAGGTAAAAAAGGATCCCAAACTCACTGGAGTTCTCATATTCCACCATCACACTTATTTGCAGCTAAATCTCCAACAATTATGCTATATCTGCTATACAGAAAAATTTCCTTTGAGTCCTGACAGAGAGAGCTTTGGAAATTCAAGAACTTATAAGTACAACACTCTCAACTTCCCCATATTCTGACCCCGAGACACATCTCCAGTGTTCAGAACCACCTCTGAAAAACAAAACAAACCCTACATTAAAAATGGCCCAGATTTTCTTAGATGAACAAGTCAAACACATTTGATTAATTGTCCATCTTAGGGACTGTGCTTTCTCCTCTCTTCCTCTTTTCATTTCTATATCCAGAAGATTAAACTGGAAAACCAATGCTTGGAACTTTTCAGAAGAGTAGGATTCTTTTCTCACCTTTTAAAACTGCTTTTTCTTGAAGCAGATCTGGTGGTTCTTTTAGTAATGCCTGCACTGCCAGAAATGTTAGGTTCAGATGTTTTACAGCTCTGAACACTGGACTGAAGAATTACTCTGAAAACAGTTGGAAAAAAATAAGATTATATTCACTGAAACAATTTTCAAATACCTGACAGAGGAAGGCATTGTTGTACTTTAGTGCAAATTATTTTATTGAGAATTCATAGGATTTTCCGTAAACACACTTGCCAATAAAAATCTGAAACACATTTTCACATCAAAGACTTTTGAATGAAGCATCTCATTTCCCCATAAAGGTTATACAAAGATAACCAGAATATACTTTGCTTTTGGAAAACAAATGACCTGGCATTTTAAGCAATTCCCACACCAAAGAAATCAATCAATAAAACAAATCTTTGTGTCCCAAAGTAAAAGTAGGTTCTCAGAATTCTACTCTTGAAAACAAGATTTCATTTAAAAACCCCAAATTCTAAAGAATATGAACATAAAAATCTACAATAGTCACTCTTCAGAGGTGAAAGTAAGGGCAATAAATGCCAAATCAATACTAATTTTATATAATATTTCAAATTTTAAAAATATGTTCAAGCAAAATTTGAATTTGTCTGGATTATAACCTACTTAATTAAATCATTAAGCACCATTAACATGAATACAAAACTGTTTAAATTCTGTGAAAAACCTGATTTAATTAAACTCTAAAATAATCTCAAGGAACTGATGCCTATGAGTGTAGGTTGCCCAGGAGGCAAATTCATGAGTCAGAAGAACACCCTCAGATAAAAGCCCACATAGAGGACCTTGCTCAAAAGTAGAGGGTGTTTCGTAATTCCTCACTGAATGGCCACAGGGAAAACAGAAAACATCAAAAGATTTTATATGCAATTCTTTCCTTCAAAAGATAATGGCGAAAACAATGAACTGCGTGGGCACACATACATTTATACGTACTCAACTTTTATTTATCTGTAAGAGAAAACACTGCCTTAATAATAAGCTTCCTCTTTTCATGTCCAACTCACAAGAGTAAAAAGAAACCATTACAGCTAACTAGTAGTCCTACCTCCTATGCCTGTGTTACCACCATATAAGTTACTAACCAAGGCCAGGTCCTTATAATGTAGCAAAGATTAGCAAATTTTTAATATTATGCAAACCACAGCATATTCAGCATCAGCATTTAGTAAAATGCTAAACTTCTCATCACTAAAAACACAATGGTGGCATTGTCCCAGAGCAGAAGCCTGGGGGCCAGTGGTTTTCAAGCTGTTTAGGGAAGGGTGGGGGAGGGGTGGGGCTACTCTCAGCGGTTTTGCTGTATCCCCAGAGTATTTCCTAGAGCCTGTGAAAGGGCCTTCCATCTCAGAGGGAAACTGATTCTGGGTAAATGAGCCAATGCTCAACTCAGAATTTCTCATAAAGTTTTATCACTCTAATAAAATAGAAAAGGTACATGCAGACATAGTTGTTTGATCAAAGAAGGCAACCAACCGCAGAGGCATATGAATTCTACCTCTGAAACCAAGGATTTATTTAAAAATCTGATTATATCAAGTGGAGAGGGAAGGGCAGGAGACTATTTAATAGTCTCCGTATCATTAACAGGATCTGAATATAGAATTTTTCATAAAATAAAGCACAACGACAAAACTTCTGCTATTTCTGAAGCCCAAGCCCAATGTGTGGTGCCACTGCCACGGTGGTCCTGAAGCCTTGCACCTGCTCAGCAAGGCTCCTGGTTTTTATCTCCATTTATACAGAGAAAATGAGACTCCCCTTAGCTTTTTGGAAATACCACATCTACTTTTCAAATAATTTGAGGCCACTTACGGCCAAAAGTATAGATAGTCACCACACTGTGAAATCATTAATATGAGAATAGAAACAAGAGCCAATATATTACTTGCTTAGGAAATTTAAGACAACTGCTATGAAGGTTTACCATCTGAAAACAGAAATCACTGCTAAATCCAATTTTAGGCTGACAGGAAACATCTTTTAAAAAGTATCTGTTTCTTGGGGCACCTGGGTGGCTCAGTGGGTTAAAGCATCAACTCTTGATTTCAGCCCGAGTCATGATCTCATGGTTCATGGGTTTGAGCCCCGCATCAGGCTCTGCACTGACAGTGTGAAGCCTGCTTGGGATTCTCTCTCTCTCCCTTTCTCTCTGCTCCTTCCCCACTTGTGCTTGCTCGCTCTCATTCACTGTCAAAATAAACTTAAAAAAAAAAAAAAAAGTATCTATTTCTCTGTAAAATTAGTGTAAATAATTTTTGTTGATTTTTTAAAAAAATAAGAGCATAACAGAAATTTGGAAAGCATTAATCACAGTAGAGAGTCACATCACCAGATATTTGTATTAACAGAGCAGTTACTCTATCTGTAGGTTACGCATCAATCAACTGGAAAACCCCCCAGCAACTATACTTAGGTATTACCTGTGATAAACTACACACAACAACGTAAAGTGGAATAAGCTGACAAACACATGTGATGTTTTCACTCTGCCACAGGGTAAGCGGGAACCAGCTACCTCTCACCTTGCGAACCAGGCCAATCACATGGCTTTGCAGAGCAACGTTCTACAAATTCATACTTATTCTTGCCCATACTGCAGTTCACGTTTTTTGCGACTCCTCTTGAGTCCCAGTATTCCCAATGCAAATAATTGACAAGCCAGGCCTCTTATCTCCCAAACCACAAAATGCTTTGAACGTAAATGTCCAACTCCAAGAATCCAACAGTCCAACTATGCACTATTGACACTTGGTTGTCTACCACTGACACACAACAAGCTTTCCAAATGATAGGCCTGCGGCCCTGCAACCTTCACAGACTCCTTTCCCATTGTCCCAGAGTTTGGCGCAGCCATCTGAGGCACTGGTACAGTCTGGTCTTCCAGGCATGACAGGTGATGATCTATCAGGCCATGCTACGTCATCAGCCAACAGAGGTGAATGCCACCTCTACAAGTGGCCACCTCAAAAGAAAACTACAAGGATTATATCTGTTCACATCATTGTTACTGCCGAAAGCTTTTGTTTCTGTAAATTCCAAATTAATCAAGCAGGATAAACTGAATATTCAGCTTTGGGTCTACAAATGCATTGGCAGATACCAGTAGTAACAATAAAGACTGTATCTTACGTAGAATATTAAAAAGAAAGGTGCTTGCCTGATAGAAATTATTTACTCACCCTGGGAAAAGTAATACAGTCATGAAGTGCCTAAGTATTATTAGCAATGACTCCACCCATTTAGAACTCCACCTATTTGAAATACCTTTCCCACTCGGAATAGTTTGAGAGGAATAAATCTGTGCAGTGCATGATGATCGAGTCAGAATATGCAAAAATCTAAGCTTACTAAGAGGAATAAAGGAAAAAAAAAACAAACAAAAAGATCATCTGTGTCAGAAATACAACTTATCTATGTAATAATAAGCTTGTATTGATAAGATAGTCAAGAAAATGTCATACATAGGAACATGTTAAGCAGCCTTTCCTTACTTTTGAAAAGAACAGAGTCTGCTGGATTTTTAAGTCTTTCCTAAGCCATCTGAAGATACTCCATGAAGCCACAAATTATGAGAGTTGGTTGAAATGGAATTCCACTTTGGAGGAGATCCTAGAAGGAACTTTCATATTCTTTTACAACTCCCAAGTCCAAGTTGGAACAAGAGAATAAATTCTTGAAATATGAGCTAAAGGAAGAATTTCAGAGAAAAAAGAACACACCCTCCTTCCTATGTTTGGTGTCAACTGTAAGGTGTTCCCCAGGAAAGCTTCCTGCCACAGTCTCTTCGCTATTATGCTATTCATGAAGGATAAAAGATATTAAGAGAATACAAATTCTGCAATATTAACCTAATAAGGGCATTTTGATTACTTTTGGGAAAGAAGGAAAGTGGGAGGAAGTAAGCATAGAGATTGTCATGCAGAAATACAAGGCTGAACAAGGGAATCCTGTCTTCTCTGCTGTCCCATTTCCATTTAACATCATTCCTGAAAACTGTACTAACTCTAGAGGGGAGGACATGAAACGAAGCAAAGGAGAAGATTCTGCTTCCTCAAGACAGAAGACTTCGCAGAGAAGCAGTTGCTGGCTGAGGGCAATGGCAGAGTCAGAGGTGAAACACGATGAAATGCTCACTAGACCTCACAGCTACAAAAGCAAATCTCTATCAACAGCGGAAAATCAGCGGGCAAATTCTTTTCGCTACATTGAAAAGGCTATGCTAAAGACATTTACTCTAGAAAACAAGGGAAATCTGACTGAATGAAAACCACCCCAATTATCCCAAACTCACTAAATATTTTTGATAGGGAAAAGAAACTATTCCAGTGACTTCATAAATTGCCACTGCAAAAAATCTGTTAAGAGTAATAAGCACAACCTAAAAACAAAGTTTGTTATTTTTAACATCCCTACATGAAAGGATCAGGGAAGACCTCCTCCCACCACCATCCCATTAATTGAGAAGTTTCAGAAAAAGAACCTTTGAAAAGAGGCAAACCAATAAAGCTAGGAGAGCCGACAGTGAGAAAAACATGCATCATGAGAAACACACTGGCCACCAGAGGGGACCACGTAGAGAAATGGAATGGGACACTTACACAGCAGCTATTTGTCAAAGGGTCCCGACGGCTACTGTGTTCTGAAACCATCGAGACAGAATAGCAGGATGGGAAGAATGTAGTCACAAACAATCCACCAGATGACAACACTACACAGTGCAGAGGTCAGCACAGCTAGGGAACATCTGGAAAGGGGTGAAGGGGAAAGAACAGATGTTCAAATTGGGAAGCCAAAATAAATAAATAATAAATAAATAAAGCCATGTGTGAATTTTAGACACCCTATGATAGATACAAAGGGGTGGGAAACAAGGATGGAGTCTTGCTATTTTGTGCTGGGGGAGAAAAATGCTACCTTCAGTTTTCAGCTGATTGGGTTATTTGGTAACAAAAGGTTAGACCCTATCTCTAACCTCTAATCTCATGGGGGATAACTGCCCCATGTTAACTTAACTGTGTGATACGGAAATCAGAGTTGTAGTTACATGACTGAAATTCTTCAAAAAGCACATGATATGCACACACAGAAAACTAAACCAAACCAGAGAAAAAGGAGGGAAACCTAACCAACCAACAATAACAAGAAGCTATGGCCTGATAATTAACAATGATTCAGAGAAGGCACAATTATAAATGAACACGGCATAGCAGATGTGATCTAACTTCCATGGAGTCATACACTGGATCATCTGGGAGCTAAGGCAAACTGCGTATTCTGCATATAAGGCATAAAGAAGCACGTCCAATCCTGGGCAACACGAAATGAGGGCAATTTCCCCCATGTATTAACACCATATCTATTTTCTTAGTTGTTGTTGTTTTTTTAATTTTTTTAAATGTTTATTTATTTTTGAGAGAGAAAGGGAACGGGAGAGGGAGGGGGGGGAGAGAGAGAGAGAGAGAGCGCGCGCGCGAGCATGCCGGGGAGGGGCAGAGGGGGAGACAGAACCCGAAGCAGGCTCCAGAGTCTGAGCTGTCAGCACGGAGCCCAATGTAGGGTTTGAACCCACAAACCGTGAGATCATGACCTAAGCTGAAGTGGGACACTCAACAACTGAGCCACCCGGGCACCCCTCCTTCATTGTTTTCTTCATTCGTTTTCCTCCTGTGGCCAAACTGAGCTTTCAGCTCAGGATTTCTTAACCCAGCGGTCTAGTTTTTGGCAGTGAAGAAGGAAACCTCACAGTTGGAAGAGTGGTATTCCAGCTACTATAGTTCCAACTGGTCACCTGGACACATCTGTGACCAAATATAAAAGGCTCTATTGAGCATTCACTTTGTGCAAAGTACTGCATGAATCAAGTCATAAATGATTGGTCTGGCTTACTAGGCCATTTTTACTGGTGTCCTTGTCATCTGAATCATTGAACACTATGTGTCAGGCACCCTGGTATGGTATCTAGCAACAAGGGATTACACTAAGGATGGACCTGAAATCAAATCTAATCTCACCCTGCAAGTTACACCTAGTACCAGCTCATGTACTCCTCCCACAAAAACACAAACCTACTAATAAATGTTAAGATTGAAGGGGCTTAGTATTTAGACAGAACAGAATAAATGGCCCAGGAATACTAGAGAACTCTCCATCCACCCCAACTTTCATTTGCAGTTACTGATTTAACAGTTATCTTAACAGCAGAATGGCCAAAATATCCAAGTGTCCACATTACAGATTTTTCACTGTTCCTCTAATAAAGCTCCTGGCATAAGAATTATTTCCCAATGATGAAACACACACTCATCCACACTGTGCTATTAAAGAGGATTTGAGGCAAATTAGATCCATATTTTCACCTTATTCCTAGGTAGAGTACACTTCATTCTTTATGTACCATTTCATTTAACCCCAACAAACCTAGCAGAAATCATCACTATGCAGAAAAGACAGGCAGCATGGATGAAATTATAAAATCTACCAAATCTTGGGGCGCCTGGGTGGCTCAGTTGGTTGAGCGGCCAACTTCGGCTCAGGTCAAGATCTCGTGGTTGGTGAGTTCGAGCCCCGCGTCGGGCTCTGTGCCTGGAACCTGCTTTGGATTCTGTGTCTCCCTCTCTCTCTCTCTCTCTCCCTCCCCCGCTAAGGCTCTGTCTTTCTCTCTCTCTCAAAAATAAATACACATTAAAAAAAAAAACTTTAAAAATCTTATATTCATTCACCTAAGTATTTTCATTCACCTAAGTACCAACAGCGAAGCAAAATAGGTTACCCACAAGTGATACAGGAGTCAAAATCAGGAGGCAAGGACTGAATTCAGATTTCTCAACCCAAGCTGCTGTTCAAAAACTCTATCTTAGGAAACTTTTATTTCTAAAGTAACAACAAACACTTGGGAGGGAAAGGAAATCCCTAAGTGACCTCTTCTTCTAGGACCATAAAAGAGGATTCTAACAGCAAGGAGGGTCTGAAAAAGCAGAGAAAGGGTAAGTTAAATGTTGTAAAGAAGGAAGGGAAATCTAAAACCCCCCAGGGTTTTTACACTTAAGAGCTTAAAAGGATTTTAACATTTTGTCTTTTCCTTTAAAATTGTGGACTTGGAGCGCCTGGGTGGCTCAGTTAACTGGATAAGCATCCAACTTAAGCTCAGGTCCGGATCTCAAGGTTCCTGCGTTCAGGCCATGTGTAGGGCTCTGTGCTGACTGCTCAGAACACGGAACCTGCCTCAGATTCTCTGTCTCCCTTTCTTTGTCCCTCCCCTGCTTGCACTCTCTCTCAAAATAAATAAATAAACATTTAAAAAAGTAAAATAAAATAAAATAAACTGTGGCCTAAAAGCCTGTTGATTATGTGTATGGGAAGGGGACAGTTTGGGGGCTATTCTACTGTTTTAAGGGTTACAATTACAGGAACTTGAACTAGCGCTTTATTTATTTTAACTTATACCATTTTCCTTGGTTTATAAATTAGGCTAAGTGCTTCAGGGAAAAGGGCCAGCCATGTCCTTTATTTCTTTTGTGGGTAAGGTGGGGGGTAACTCTGTAACTAGCATGTGATAGCAGAGGCTGGTCTTTCCTTCAACCATCACTGACTTTGCTCAGCTTTCACCCTGGAGAACCTCACACACCAAAGTGAATGTAATCACACCTAGCGTCACCTGCTGGTTTCCAATAGTATTTAGAATTTTAATCTTCGTTCATGGTTTTCTTTTATATTACCACAAACCTATCAGCTATGAAAGAGCCTTATCGTCTCATCTGTAGAAAAGAAAACAAGTGACGTGAACCTTCTGGAACACATATTCACAAGGGAGTGGACTCAGAGTAACTAAAGGAAATTTTCTATAAGCCTTATTTAACCAGAACTTTAGACAAAGCAGAATTCCCATCCCGACTCCCAACTTGCCTTCGGATCAGAAGTTACTGAGAAATAAACTGATGCTGCAGATTTGTAAAAACAAAACACCTAGGCATGACTAAAAGCAACCCACAAATCACCCATTTTCTAGGGTTTGCGACTCAAAGTGTGGTCCCTGGACCAGCAGTGCCTCAAAACCTGGAAGCTTGCTAGAAATGCAGAATCACAGACCAGGCCCAATAACCATAATCTGCACGTTCACAAGCTCCCAGGAGACTCAAATGCACAGTGAAGTCTGAGCAATGCTCCAGGGCACTACCTATTTCCTCTACCATGTCTCTTACCGCTTCAGGATGATTATCTGAAGGGACTACAATATTTCTAAATAAAAAGAAACATTCAGGCCTTAGATGAAGACAACAAAATTAACAAAATGGCATTTGAAGTTAAATAAATTATATAAAGTGCACTATTCTTAAAGCTTCTTCAGTTTTGTGATGCACCACTAAGCTGCAGAGAATGCTTAGTAAATACCTACAATCAATACTTGACGCCTCTCGTTCACATGGCCCTTTTTTGAAAAACCCCATTCTTTTCTTTGGGTCTTTTAAGAACCTCCCAAGGCCGTGAGTAGCCTATGAGGACACATGCCTTCTGTGTAATTCTAGTTTATATAACAAGGAGATGCCAGTGAAGACGCACTGTTAATTAAAAAGAAGGCCTGTTCTTCTCTACCATGAACATTTATGATGCCATCAGGTCCTTACCATATTGTAAGATGCTGACTAATAAACAAAATGACTTATCTCCATTCTCCATCACCAAAAAACATAAATGGAAATGTGATAGCCCACAATGAAAAGGAAGAAATCCAACAGCCTAGATTACAGCATCTATGAAAGAATATCCTAGAAAAAAAGTGTAATGACCAAGTTTTTTAACTCTACATATTTCTCTAGCAATCTGGGATATTCCATAAGATTGAATCCCAACTAACAATTTACACAACCAAGTACATGTGGACATACACACACTAACTATAAAACTTCCTACCTCCATACTAAACCTTCTTCTATAACTTGAAAATAGTTCAACTAAAAATTAATACAAAAATAATCATTTAATCTAGTTCATTGTTACCCTAAAATATGACATTAAGCCACAATGTCATCACAGATTAAATTCTACCATATCCAAATAAACTGCCTAAAATATGGTAGTGAATTTAAGGAAATTCACAATTTTAATAACTATGGACAAATCTGTCATTCTGTGGTTTTACATCTGCTGCCACTCTCCTGAGGATGTCACGTGGTGACTATCCATAGGGAAAACACTTTCCTTTCTATACAGGCTAGTGAGGTTACAATAGAAGATGGAGATAAAGTATGGCCAAGAGCTTCTTGGGCAACATCCCTGGATTTTAAATAATGTAAATAAGCATTTCAAAGTAGCATAATGGGCATGCAACTATTGAGAAAAATATACAAGATAAAGTGCTCATGTACATATTAAATACATCAACCACACAAAGGAAACCAGACTCACGTGAGGGGAATAGCGTTTGTTTTTGACTGTCTTCTGCTTTTCAGGGCACGAAGTCTATCACCTTGTGTCACTCCATGGATTTCGTCATCATCACTGTACTGTATAAGTAAAGACACACTAAGCTAGTGACTTCAGTTGCACTTATTAAGGCAAAAAAGCATAGCAGCTATGTTTACCCATACAGACACATACAAATGAACTGCTGAACTCTGCAGTGTTTTGCTGCTTTCAAAATAAACATGGGTCACATTTCAAGACAACCAAAAGTTGACATTCACAGACACAGAACCCAACAGCACTCTTGTTATAAAACATACTGACAGTGAAGAGGCATGATGGGTTTCCAATAATGAAAACATTCTTTGTAAAATTTCACAATCCACTCACCACCACTTAATATAGTACCACTACCCCTAAACTCTTGCTTGGTTCTTTATAAACTTTTCCATTTGAGAACAACTAGTTCCCTAAATCAACAGTCATGAAATGGAAAAAACGCCGGGTTGGGGGTGCAGGTGCACGGGGAAGTGTCATTAGGTCCATCTAAAGGGCTTCCTTCACGTACCTCTTTTTACCACCAGTGCCTAGTGAGTAAATAAAAAAAAAGACAAAAAATAAAAAAAACCTTCCATTTTATGGCCATATGACCTTATTTTAATTATTTTGAGTAAAAGTTTCCTAGAGGGAGCTGTAAGTATTAAAAAAATGTGTGACGATAATCCCTCAAAAACGTGCTTTATTATTTTTATCTACAATTTCCCCCATGCCCTATATGGTCCTCACCAGCACTGAAAACAATGACAACAGCATGATAGGGATGGTTCGATTACCAGTTCAGGTTCTTGCTTGTCTTGATTCTCGACCCCATTGATTGAAATGTCATCAACAGCCAAGAGGAGTTTTGAGACAGCTGCTCTGTGTTTTCCATTCTCCTGACCCCTTAACTTTTGACGAAAATAGTCACCTTCCAACCAGAGGCTTGCCTGTTTCCTAGAACATTTAAATAACATCAAAACACAGCTTTCCAGAAGGACACATGCAAACAACTTTCTCCTACTAGACTATCTGTTGTTAGTGACTAAGAAAAACTCTACTTCCTATCATTTGCCAGGCCCATGTGTTCCCTCAGGAATTACAAAAGCTCTCTGTCTACTTACATCACCAAAAACTGTTGCTGAGGCCCAATCACTGAGCCAGGTCTGCAGATCCTGACCCAAGCAATGGTCTCGGCTGCTGTCATCCTGTAATGCTTCATGATGTAGCAGGCTATTAGAGTGCCCGTTCGTCCAAGGCCAGCTAGAAACAGAAACAAACCAAACGGACCTGGTCTCATGTACTCCAGAATTTTGTAGGGGAGGTAGAATTTTTCTTAAAAGGTTTCTGCTTCCCCGCTCAACAGTGGTTCTCAAGTTTGGATGCACATGGCAATCACCTGAAGAGTGTTAAAAAATACTGGAGAATTCTGATTTAATTGGTATGTGAGACAGCCTGGACATGGAGATTCCTAAAATCCCCCCAGATGATTCTACATAGTCAACACTGAAAATCACTTTCTAAGCGAGACTGTTAGTACTGCTTTCTACTCCGAGTTTTCTGTTCATGGTAGCATCATCTTTCCAAACACATGGGCTTAGAATCTTACACTTTCTCCCCTAACAGTTTTTTTCTATGCTATTTCTATTCCTATTTTCACATGGATTTTTAAAAAAATTTTTTTTAAATGTTTGTTTTTGAGAGAGAGAGAGAGAGACAGAGTGCACAAGTAGGAGAGGAGCAGAGAGAGAGAGAGAGAGAGAGAGAGAGAGAGAAACACAGAATCCGAAGCAGGCTCCAGGCTCTGAGTGGTCAGCACAGAGCCCGATGCAGGGCTTGAACTCACAAACCGTGAGCTCATGACCCGAGACGAAGTTGGATGCTTAACCAACTAAACCACCCAGGCACCCTCATATAGATTTCTTTTTTAACTCTATTCCTGCTATCCTTTCTTTACTCCCATCCAGACTACTATCATTACCTGCTGTATGGTTAATTTTGTAGGTCAGTCTGGCAGGTGTATTTGGATGACACTGCCATTTAGATTGCTGGACTATGAGTAAGTAGATTACCCGCCATAATGTGGGTGGGCCTCACCCAATCAGTTGATGGTCTGAAGAGAACAAAGGCCATCTTCCTCAAGCTAGAGAGAATTCCCTAGCAGTATGCTTTCAGACCTCAGCTGCACCATAAGCTCTCCCAAGTGACCAGTCTGTCACCTCATATGGCAGATTTTGTACTTGCTAGCCTTCAATTCACCCAAGCCAATTCTTTACAATTAATCTCTTTCTATATATACACATGCCATTGCTTCTGTTTCTCTAGAAAACCCTTGCTTATACAGATTCTGGTACTGTGAAGTGGTGTGTTACAGTGACAATATATAAAAATGTGTAAGTGGCTTTGGAGTTGTAATTGTAAAAGCTCTGGAAGTTTTAAAGCACAATGTTAGCAAAACCCTAGATTGCCTTGAAGGAACTGTTGGTAGGAATATGGGCATTAACAGTGACTCTGGCTCTGGCTCTGACTCAGATGGGAATGAGGAACATGTTATTGGAAACCAGAAGAAAGGCAATCCTTGTTAGAAAATGGCAAAAAAA
The DNA here is from genome assembly GCF_023721935.1 of Panthera uncia. Classification (NCBI taxonomy): domain Eukaryota; kingdom Metazoa; phylum Chordata; class Mammalia; order Carnivora; family Felidae; genus Panthera; species Panthera uncia. The sequence goes on from NC_064807.1 coordinate 29,725,440, forward strand.
AAAAAAAAAAAAAAAAAGGAAGAAAGAAAGAAGGAAAGGAGAGAAAAGAGAAGAAAAAGAGAAAGAAAGAGAAAGAGAAAGAAAAAGAAAAAGAAAAAAAAACCTGGCTAAATTGTTTTATTGCTTTATGGAAGGTAGAAGTTGTGAGTGACAACCCTGGATATTTAGCAAAAGAGATTTATAAGCCAAGTATTGAAAGTACAGCCTGGTTTCTCCTCACTGATTATAGTAAAATATGAGAGAAGACAAATCAACTGAAGAAGGAATTGTTAAGCAAAACAGAAACTAAACATTTAGAAAATTCTAGGCCTATCCATATTGCAGAGTGAGAAGGTGTGTTTAGAGAGAACACCAAGGGTATAGTCAACGATCTATTCCATAAAGTGATTACCTATGGATTTAATCAGCCATTTCAGCAGAAGCCAAAAATAGTGATGGGATTGATTATACCAGCAGACACACTGCCAGGATGAAACAAAGGGGATACGTACAGGATGAAATAAAGGCTTTCAAATTCCTGGGGTTCTAAACAGGACTAACAGAAACATCTCACTAAAAACATATCTCATGTTTCTCTTCAAGAAAAGAGAAACATACCCCCAAGGGGCCAACAGGGCTGTCACTGCCACCATTAAGCCCAGGGGCAAGGCTGTCTACTCCTGAGTTTCAGAGGGTGGGGGTCACCTCTGTGGTCAGTGGCCAGGCTGTTTCTGCCCGAGCTCAGGGACAGGGCTGCTACCCCAGTGGGTCTGCAGACAGAGAATGGAGCCAGAGCATTATTTCTGAGCCTTAACATCTAACAGCATTTGCCTTGCCAGGTTTTGGACTTGCTTGGGACCTGTCAAGCCCTTTCTTTTTTCTGATTTCTGTCATTTGGAATGGGAACATCTACCCTATGCACGTCCCACTACTGCATTTTAGATGCACTTAACTTGCCAGGTTCCACAAGTTCACAGACCGGGAGGAATTCTGCCTCAGGATGAATTGTACCTGGAGTGTCACCCATTACATGACTTAGAGGACGTTTAGATGAGACTTTGGATCTGGAACTGATGTTGGAATGAGTTAAGTCTTTGGAGGCTGCTGGGATTTTACATGCGAAAACATGAACGCTGGGGACCCAGCAAACAAAATGTTATGGACTGAATTGGGTCCCCCACTCCCTGTGCCCCTCAAAATCCATATTAAAGTCATATTTCCCAATGTGACTATCTCTGGGGAAAGGACTTTTATGGAGTCAATTAAGGTTATACAAGGTCATGTGGGGAAGGCCCCTAATCCAGTAGGACTGGTGTCCTTAGAAGAGGAAGAGACACGGGGCACCTGGGTGACTCAGTCAGTTAAGCATCCAACTTTGGCTCAGGTCATGATTTCATGGTTCGTTGGTTGAGCCCCATGTAAGGCTCTGTGCTGACAGCTCAGAGCCTGGAGCCTGCTTCAGATTCTGTGTCTCCCTCTCTCTCTGCCCCCCACCACCCCGCCTCACCTTGCTCACGCTTTGTCTCTCTCTCTTAAAATTAAATAAACATTTAAAAAAATTTTTTTAAAGAAGAGGAAGAGACACCAGGAGTGAGTGTACACATAGGAAAAAGAAGGCAGCTGTCTGAAACCCAGGAAGAGGCCTCATCAGAATCCAACCTTTGCCAACACCCTGATCTTGAATTTCTAGCTTCTCAACTGTGAAAAAATAACTTCTGTTTAAACTACACAGTCTGTGGGATTCTGACGTGGTACCCCAAGCAAATTAATACACTCCCTAGATAATCTCACTTTGCATATGATAATCCACGCTTTATAGTATCATCAGTTTTCTTCCCGAAACAAAGATCCAGTCCTATCAAATCCTCTTCAGGTTTTTAACTGGTCCCCAGTCAACTTCCGGGTTTCTCAACCTTAGCACTACTGAATTTGGGGGCTGGTATGGGGGCTCTCCTGTGCACTGTAGGCTGTTTAAGAGCATCACTGGCCTATAGCCACCAGATGCCAGTAGCATCTTCCCACCAAGTTGTGAAAACAAAACAAAACAAAACAAAAAAATGTCTTCAGACATTGCCAAATGTTCTCTGGGGGGCAAAACCACCCTGAATGAGGAGCTCAGCTGAGCATAACCTCAATTGCTTATTGTAATTTAAAAAAAAATGAAATAACCAATGTTGGATTTTGTTTTAATTATTTATTTTTTTATTTAAAAAAAATTTTTTTTTAATGGTTTATTTTATTTTTGAGACAGAGACAGAGCATGAGCGGGGGAGGGTTAGAGAGAGAGGGAGACACAGAATCCGAAGCAGGCTCCAGGCTCTGAGCTGTCAGCACAGAGCCCAATGCGGGGCTCGAACTCACAGATAGTGAGATCGTGACCTGAGCCGAAGTCGGAAGCTCAACCGACTGAGCCACCCAGGCGCCCCATAATTATTTATTTTTTTAAATTGTGGTAAAATATACCTGACATAAAATTTACCATTTTTGTTCATGCATCATTTTCCTGGTTTCACTACCTTCCCTATGTTTCCTTTTAGCTCACTGAGCATTTTTTTCACAGTTTACTTAAAGTAGGCTTCACACCCAAGGTGGGGCTTGAACTCACAACCCTGAGATCAAGAGTTGCACACTCTGGGTGAGCCAGCCAGAAGCCCCTAATTTTTAAAGTCAGCTGTTTTAAATTCCTTGTCAGATAATTCAGAGATCTACGTTTCTTTAGGGCTGGTGTCTGGAGATCATGGTCACCATTGTTAAGTGTCCATTTCAGTGGCATTAACCAACTCATTGCTGTGCGACCATTACTACCATGTCGTGGGTATCCTTAAGACAAATGTGTGCTCCCTTTTTGGGGGTCAGTGTTCTGGGTGTGTCTGTTATTTCTAAGTCGGTTTTACTGTGTTGTTCAAATCCTCTATTTCCTTACTAATCTCTCTGTTCTTTCCATTACTGAAATGGAAAGTAGTGAAATCCTAGTACATCATACAGTATATTATTACACAGTCATTCATTCAATAAATACTTACTAAGTGCTAAAGCACTGCTTTAACTGCTAAAAACACAGAAACTTGTTAGAATATAAGCACCACAAAGACAAGCTCTTAGAGTCTGCTCTGTTCATTGACATATTCTAGAACATATCAAACAGAGAGCACTGAGTAAATATTCGAGGAATAAATGAATGCATTTCAATGTGATAGATAAGCCTTTGCAGGGTTACCAATGAATGAATACAAGTTAATTTATGACACTTTTCATATGAAATTAGGATGTCTTTTTTGAGAGTGTGAAAGAGAGGAAGAGAAAGAGAGAAAGCGAAAGCGAAAGCGAAAGAGCAGGGGAGGGGCAGAGGGAGAGGGAAAGGGAGAACACTAAGAAGGCTCCGCACTCAGTGCAGAGCCTGACATGGGGCTCATTCCCATAACCAGGAGATCATGAGCTGAGCTGAAACCAAGAGTTGGATGCTTAACCAACTGAGCCACCCAGGCACCCCAAAATTAGGGTTTTAAAGGCATTCGATATACACACAGCTTTTTAATGTCAATCATACCTCAATAAAGTGGTTTTAAGAAAACAGCAACTTACAAACAACAACAACAAAGGCAGCTTCATGTATCCTGGCATATAACCTAAAGGGGCATGGTGTGTTTCTAAACGTACATACATATGTGTCCAGCATCTTTAACCAATCCTAGAAACATACCTTTACAATGTACTGCAATGGCACCCTCCGCATTTTCACAAATATCCAAAAATTCTTTGACGATGGCATCAGTAGGGGTGCTGCCATCCGCAAAGAAAAGGTCATAGTGATCGAAACCAGCATTCGTAAAGCGTTTGGCATCATACATCCTTTTATTCAGACGAATAATAGTAGTAACGTTGTGATTCTTAAAATATGGAATATAAGCCTCAGGAGAATGTTGGTGGTAACCTACATAAAAAAATTCACCAGATATTGTCAAATGCAGAAAGAAAACAATGCTTAACAATTTCACCTGTAATTGGGTGGAAAGAGTATCTGACCTGGGGGTGGAATACCAATTTGATTATAACTATAAAAGCATTAATTCAAAAAGTTAAAAGCCTGGCAGAATAAAAATGACCAAGTATATTTAAATAATTAAGACAGACCTTTGGCCTCTTTCAAAAGAAAATACAGGATAGATACTTTTAATAACAAAACGATACTAGGTCCCATTATTTTTGCATACCACTTTCAAGTCTGGTTCTTGAATGAGGTCCACAGAAGGCAATAAATCGGTCTGGTATTATCCAATTTAAATCTCCATTTTCTGCTTTCTGCAAAGGAAAGACCAGTACAATTCATTTTTAGACTTGATCTCCCATCCACACTCCTTCCCAATACTGAGTGTCTGAAGGACTTCAAATCCATTTATTTTAGCACAGAATCAGTTTATAAATGACCATGAGATAGGAAACTAAAATTTAGCCTGCTATGAGTACTCCCTGGGAGTAGTTAACTTCTTCTGATCCTAATCATGTTTTTATTTTTATTTTTTTATTTTTCTAATCATGTTTTTAAAAACAGTGTTCCTTTGCTTGGATAGTCAGCCTTTGGAAAACAGAGCTAACTGCTGCTATTCAAAATATACCTAAGTATTTTAATTATTTTATCCAGGTAAATTCTCATATAATTGCTGCTAATTAATAAGAAAGCAAACTTTTTATTATGAGGGATCTTAGAAACTTTCCTATTTCCCTGAATGACTAACTGGCTTCCAACATGAGCAATCTTGACTCCTTGAACAAAGCGGGGGGGGGGGGGGGGGGACTTCTGATTTCTTGATATTTACACTTTATTTCTAGAGACACATACTTCCATCATTTTGTTACCTATTTAGTAAAAGGGTCAATGAAGAATTTGCACTAAACCCACCACAAAATTACAAGTACACTAATTTCACAGTACAGCTTTAGAAAAAAGCGTGAACATAAACTGATATTTAAAACACCTTACTTCCTGTTACTAAGTCCTTTCAACTGAGTTACCATAATAATTATTGTAGGATAAATACAGCTCAACTATAACAATAATAGAAATGGATACACAAAAACTGAAGCAGGAAGTAGAAGACTTGATAGTGGAGGAGAGAACTAGCAACAAAAACAAGCAATTGGGGTATACTTATGCGCACCTAAGAACAAGTAAGCAATAAACTGGGAGTTGCCTGATTATCTACAACTGGAGTTGCCAGTCAGGTAACCCAAATCCAATTTATTTGACTTAATTATCAGTGAGGGGAATTAACGAACCCTTGTTCCATACTAAAAGGCCTAAGCAAGAATGAAAACATGTCCAGGTATTCCAACTTTGAAATGGAATCAGAAATCTAGAGATTTTATTATGAGAAACATGTGATTAGATTTTACAGAATTGCAGACATCACATATTATAAGATGCATCTTGAATTCAGAAAAGTAATGTAATAGGAAAAAATGGGCATCGGGGAATCAATGAAAGACACTACTCCAAAATTTCTAAATATCTGTAGAGAAACAAAACTATCCATGGCTTGTAGCTACTTAAACAGTTCCTTGAGTTTCAGTGCAGTTTCACTGAAAGTAAACAGCATATGGGGGCAACCTTGCTACTACCCCCAACACTGCAATTTCTGCATTAGTGAGAGGGAAGCTAATTAGCACCTATACTACTCCTCAGTAACACATAAAGGCATCACTGCTCCACTGAAGGAACACCAACTGGTGTTCTTAGTAGTTTTATTTGCCTAGAAAGAGAAAGCATATTTTATTTTAAATGTTTAATTTTATGAGGACAAGCACAAAAATAATGGTATTAATAAATAAGTTATATTTATCAGTTTAGGATGTGCATTAAATATATACTGTACTTCAGAAACATACTGGTATTACAGAGAAGTAAAGATATGGTTGGCCCGAATGAATCAATCATGGTATGTTTTAGATCTTTGGTACATCACAGTAATGACTAACCGTAACTATTAGAACAGTTCAGTTATACCTGAAAGTTTAAAATAATAGGTGCTCTAGGGGCACCTCGCTGACTCAGTCAGTTGGGTGTCCAGCTCTTGAATTTTGGCTCAGGTCATGATCTCAAGGTTCTTGAGATCGAGCCCACGTCAGACTCTGCGCTGACAGTGTGGAACCTGCTTGGGATTCTCTCTCTCCTCTCTCTCTGCCCCTCGCCCACTCTCTCTCTCTCTGAATAAATTTTTTTAAAACATTAAAAAAAATAATACTCTAGAAATTGTGAAAGGACAGTTATCTGAGGATTCCAGACACTGTTGCATAAAAGTGCTGTCTGTTGGAACCACTCCATTATTGGTGAGAATGCCTGCTCCAGATAACTACAGTAGGATAAAAAGACAAGATCCCACAAGTACTCTTGGCAAAAAAGACCTTTAGCATGATAGCATCTTACTACTTAAAGGGTGGAATGGCAGAATCAAATTACTTACTCTTTAAAATATACTACATTTACAAATGTAGAGGACATCTATTGTTTTGCCTTCCTGGACTTTCTTCTTTCTCTTTCTCTCTTTTATTGTCTGTGTGGTTTGACAGGGCTGATCCCAGCATACCCCTCCAACTACTGAGATGATCCACCCAACAACTACCCTCACTAGGAACACAGTCTAGCTCAGAGCAAGGCACATGATCTAATAAGGCAGGCCAATGAGGAACTTGTGGGTTTCTTCTGATGAGTTTGCCCAGTGAGTCAATCAAAGATGCTGGTCGCCATCACTACTGGGGAGGGCTGGCCTGGTAACAAAACTAGCTTTTACTGGCGAGTATCTGAGTACATTCACCTGGTCATACCTGAAGTTACACCTGCTCCTAGACTTTTTATTTATGTAAATCAATAAATGTCCCCTTTTTTATTTAAGCCTTTTGTATTTACTTTCTGTAATTTGCACCCAGAAGTGTCTTGACTTCATACAAACAAAAGGTCATGATAAAAACATTTTCCAGAGGTAATTAGATGTATAAGGACTTTTATTCACCTCACCAGATCCTATGCTAAGGGTTTTTAAATCTCCTCATTTAATCACTCTATGAAAATTATCAGTACTAAAAAAATTAAACATGAAAGAAAAATGCCCAGGAGCACATTCATGCACTCTGGGAAAGATGCATCAAATATACAAATCACCACTAAGAACTGGAACTACAGATTGGGGGTAAGAGGATAAAGACTTGCCTTTTTTTTTTCTCTATACATATCTAAATTGTTCACCTCTTCAAAAAACAAGAATATTACCTCTGTAAGTAAAACATGAATAAAGGAGTTAAAAGCAGTATCCTTGAAAACTTACTTCATAGTGTTCATATTCATCAAGGTTAAATGTGTTGAAATTAAGGAAGTCATACTGCATTGCCTAAAATCCAAAGGAAAGCTTTTAAGAATAAAGATGCAAATAAGAGAACAATTTCCGATCCAATTTCCTAATTAAAGATATCAGGAGGTAACCCAAAAGAGCATTATTATATTTAGATTTTGTTCCACTTAATAGTTTTCAAAGAAGGTGGGCTATGTGTTTTAAATGCTTCCATTATCTGGAAAATTAGCTATAATAATATTTATTTTAATGGGATTTGATTTGTTTTTATTTTCCTTCATCAATCATCCTATCCATACACAGCTAACTAATGAAGACTTCAAAGTAATCATAGTAACTTTAATAAGTTAGTTAGCTGATCTAATGATCAACACCACCAAGCAATGGTCCTTAAATAAATAATAAAAAAGAAGTAAATCATAGGTTAGCTTATCCCAAACAAATCCCACCACTTCATAAATATCTTCACTTTCAAATTCTTCTGAATTTGGATTAAAAGATGAATGTTCCTGATACAACAAAATTCAAAATTTTGAGGAAAAAATTCTTCTTTCAATAAAAAGAAAACCCATAAAATTTCTGTTCTATTCTGTAGCCTCCCTCAGTTGCAGCGGGCAGGTCATGCTAAGCAAAATAAACAGTATCTAATTTCTGAGACAAAGACAAGCTGGTGGCCTCTGAGAGGTGTTATCCCTGCTCACTGAGCCAGCCAGCATGCAACCAAGGATTTTTTGTTGTTGTTGTAGTTGACAATGTTTTATTAGTTTCAGGTGTCCAACATAACGAAGTTGACAATGTTACACATTACTCAGTGCTCACCATGCTAAGTGTAGTCCCAATCTGTCACCATACAATGTTATTGTTCTACTACTGATTATATTCTCTATGCTGTACTTTCCATCTCTGTGTGTAAAAATTCTTGATCAGCAAGGTATTCTTGGTTCAAAAGGAATGACTCTATAAACTCAGCTTTCAAAATTTAAACCACTGAAATATGAATGGAAAATGAGAAGGCTACAGTATCAAACAAAAAACCCTCATTTAAAAAAATATAGCTATTTAAATTCTAATTCCAAGACTATGATTAGTTATATTTCTTTGAATTCAAAATACTCAATATATGTCATGCTATTTGAACTATATGCTCTTAACAGAGTGATACAATAAAATGTAGTTTAAAGGCAATTTCTACTCATAAGGAGAACCTATTAGAAGCTGCATTAAAATGAAGTCACAATTACTTTTATAAACCTTTTTTATATGCAATAATATTCAAAATCAGCTACAAATTAAAAATGTTTAACTTGAAAATCAGAAGCTGTTGACTCTCGAATAAAATTAAATATAGAGCAAGAAAAGGAGTCTTTGACTTATAGTTCCTGCTAATTAATTAGGCTTTGGATATAATATCTGATAAAAAAGAAAAAAACTAAGCTGACAAATAATAGAATGTTAGAGTGGACCATTTCCAAGGCCCTCTAAGTTTTTCACCTCTCTTTTTAAAGGAAGTGGAAGTAGAGAGAAGGGAACCCTAGCATAAGGAGAGGTATACCTGCCTGCATTAGCAGTTCCCAGGGGTCATTTATACCCTCCATCTCTTGATCACCTCCTCTGCACATTACCCGCCTAAAGTGAGGCCTGATCGAGCTGCCTCAGAGCCTGTGGCAACGAACTCGATCACCTTTATTAACAGTCACTGGACTCAAACCCAAAACATTAAGTTCTATACCTTGTTGCCTAATACAGGAAAAAAAAGATATACTAATTAATATCTGAATTAGTATACTAACTAGTCTTCATATTTCTCAGAAAGCCACCATGTTTCATTATACAAGAAAGCAAACCAGGGCTCCTTTTGACTGTGTGAATGTAAGTCACATAAAACTTGAGATGTTGTTGAAAGTGTATTTGATCCATGGGCTACTGATTTAAATTCTAGTTTCTTGTGCTGCCCTGACATTCAAGACACATACCTGAGGGAGGGAGTGTGCCTGCGTCACGTAACTCCAGGGGACCCCATTCATTTAGAATGTGATATTAAAGGTGTCCCTGGGAGTCAAAGACGGCAGGCAGTACTGGTTATAAAACACAGCAGTTATTTTTAAATAACTTTGACAAAGCAGTGGTGACCTACTTAGTCTTACATAAAACCTAGTAACAAACTAATGGACTACACAAATTCTTCTGCTGAGCTAGAAATTGAATGCTTGAAGACACAAAACGAAGTGTTTGTATCAATTACTGCATTACAGAAATATCTGTGGTAAATAGGATTGGTGGCTATCAGACCCATAAAATACATAAATCAAAGACAACTCGGAAACCAGTAATCTATTTACTTTTTGTTTTTCTTTGAAATCACAACACACCCAAAACATGTCTGGATTTAGAACCTAATTACATAACTAGCTCTGTTGTTCAAGTGGCTTTTTTCCCAACTCATTCGAGAAACACTCAGATTCAGAAAAATCATTTACTGGTTTGGCATTATTCCAAAGTTAGTGGGAAATGGGACATCTCTGACATCATACACATCTTGGAAGATCCTTGCAGAAAAGGCCTAGTCTTCCAACTCAACACTGGGTACATCTTACAATTCACTTACCTTCTTTACTGCATGAAAACAGTCAAGAAGTGTAATGTAGAAATTGCAACTTCCATAGGCAGCATCTCTGAAATCCCAAAAGTATTGAAATATATAGCTCAGTTAAATTTAGTTTTCTGTAGTACACTTACCTCAAGACAAAGCAGACTAGTATTTAAAAGCAAACCACATACTCAGGATCAGACTCAAAAAACAAAAATCTTGCCTTTCGATTTTTAAGTCAAGGATAAGTCATTGTTATAAATTTCACTGCAGTTTCTACCTATTCCAGTAGATATTATTTTATAGGCATGAATCAATAATGACCACTTTTTTTTTTTTTTAATTTTTTTTTTCAACGTTTTTTATTTATTTTTGGGACAGAGAGAGACAGAGCATGAACGGGGGAGGGGCAGAGAGAGAGGGAGACACAGAATCGGAAACAGGCTCCAGGCTCCGAGCCATCAGCCCAGAGCCCGACGCGGGGCTCGAACCCACAGACCGCGAGATCGTGACCTGGCTGAAGTCGGACGCTTAACCGACTGCGCCACCCAGGCGCCCCAATAATGACCACTTTTTAAATTTCAAATGATCTCCCTAGATCATTTTTGGCCTTGATGGCTGGGCTTCAAAAGTTGCTTAAGTTCTAATCAGTAATATGTACCCTTCCCCACAAAAGAGCAAGGCATTGAATTTTTTCTTTTTTACTGGAAAATACCATATTAAACTGTTACCAGGTAAGACTTCTTTTTGATTCTGTATACACATATATGTGTGTGCATGTTGTAAGTATGTGCCGCAGGTATAGGTCTATCCATGAAGGAAAACAATATAGGGAAATCAAAGTAATATTTGAAATACTAGGTGCAAGCTTTGCACAGTGGCAGTATTGTAGCCAATGAGGTTTATCCGAGGCGCAATTATTGCTAACTGAAATACTAGTTGCAAGCTAAAAAGAAAGCAGTCTGCTCTTCTCATTATGCTTTCACAATTTTTAACAAGTTAACTGAGTAACTTCTTTCTGATTCTTACAAGATTAGAATACCAAGAAAACCACAGGAACTAAGGGGCCAACCACCTTTAGTAGAGCTTTAGTGCTCTTGGGGAAGTGCTTAAATTAGTTTACAGACAACTCCGCCCAACAGCCCAACACCTCATCAACATCTATCTGTAATCTTAGCACAAATCTCTTAATGTCAGTTAAGGTTTTGAACTCCAATCCCATCTACTTCCCCCTTCTAGCTACTGTGAGCCATTACGAAGTAAAAATGTTTGGAATTAGACAAGATAAAAATTAATTTAATTGTGATCATTCTAGACATGCCAAACAACTGTGACTCTCTGAATGGTCCTTATTTGGTCCCCTGGTGGAAACAGCTGCTAGTGAAGCCATCATTAATTGCCTGTCTTGGTTGAGTTTTCAATTGTAGTATTACTTAACCTGAAAAATTATTTAAGATGTCAACTTACATAAACCTTAAGAATACAGACTTTCATAGCAACATGAACAAGGAGGAAAAGGACTATTTTAGTTTTAGACATTACTGTCTGGATTGGTTAGAATTACTGAGTTAAGTTATAGGTTAGCCTTCATAGGATTGCACACAAAGTCTTACAATGTGCCATTTTTGTCCAGTAAGCTTCTGAATTTAAAAAGCTGCTCATCCAAAAGCTAGACCAGGTCTCTATGCAACCTAGAAAATGATTTTACCAGTAGTTTATTGGTAATATTCGGGAGGAGAAAAACAAAACGACACATAGCAGTTATCAGTGTGGTCACTGATCAAACGATCAGCAGCACCTGCTAATTCCCAGCTCCACCCCAGACCCACTGAGTCAGAGGTTCTATATGGGTGGGCCAGGTAATTTTTGTTCTAACAGGTCCTCCAGGTGACTGTGATGCATGTTCAAGTTTAAGAACCACTGACCTATATAATCAACACAAATATTTGTTGATTTGTAGAAATAATTCTTTCATGGAATAAAGAACATTTTTAGATAAAGAACCTATGGGTAAGGAAATTAAGTAATTTAGCCTAAACCAAATCAAAATTATCAGAGGAAATATGGTAAAGTCTCAAATCGCATCCCAGTGTTTTTACCACTTTTATTATCTTCTTAACGTACTGCTAATTCTTCCCCAGTGAAATTAAAGACATGTTGATTCAGTCTTTGTGATAACTTGATGCATTTACTCATTGAATATTTTCTGAGAACCTACTATGGGCCAAGCCCTGCTCTAGCCGATGATGATTCGACAAGCTTTGATCTGGGCTCAGCTAAAGTTCTGCCTCATGCATCATACTACCTGAATAGATGACAAGAATCTTTATTCATTCCCGTTTACTTCATTAACACCTCCAACTTTAAACACACCCACACTTCCTTCCTTCTACCCAAGCAATCAGGCTTCTTCAAAACAGCAGAATAGCAGCTATGAATCTAGATGTAAGGTTGGGGCGGGTAAGATCATTTAACAAACTCAGAAAAGCAGATGAGAATCAATGAAGGAGTATTGCTGAGAACTGCAAAACAGTGTCAAATACTAGTTTAAAAAATAACAGATTTTGCGGCGGCTTGTATGCATAATAGCCCCAAACTGCAAACAACCCAGGAATCCATCAAAAGGACAAAAAGCAAATAAGTTGTGATGTATTCATAGAATGGAATGCTACAAAAGCAGTAAAAAAAAAAGATGAACTACTGATGCCTGCCACAACACAGATACATCTCACAGGCATGATGTATTTTAAAAGCTAGTCCCAGTTCTGCGAAATGCCTACTCTCTGACTCCATTTATAAGAAGTTCAAAGTCAAGAAAAACTAACTGATGTGGTAGAAGTCAGCAGTGGTTACTTAGGGGGTGGCTACTCACTAGAAAAGGGCTGAAAGGAATCTTCAGGGGTGCTGGCAGTGTTCTGTACACTGAACTGGATGGTAGCCACATATACACATGAGGTTAGTGGGCTGAAAATAGTAAGTAGAGACCCCCTCCACCATAAAAAAAATCAACTAAGAAGCAAAAGAGTATTATAGGTAATAACCAAAAAAAATAGAAATATATGCTCTTCATAACCATAATCCTAAGGTATCAAGAAAATATCGAACTACATTTTATACTATTTTTTCATTTAGACATGCAAAGAGAAATACTCAATATATCCATTAAGAAATCAAGTCAACTCAGTGGTTGAAGAATTATATCTAGGTTGAATTAAATCTAATTAAATATTGCTGTGGAGAACCAAAAGTTTTTTAACTGTAAATCAATGCTATTCTTCTTAACAGCTATATTTATACTATGCACTTCAAGTGGCAAGAATAAAAGACTATAATGCAATCTCTTCCAAAATATTATCAAACTTAAAAAATATTATCAAGCTTTATTAATTCTGACTGGCCTACTTTCTAACTAGTAAGTTCAACAGAATAGTAACATGTGATAAAGCACCAGATTATTATATCTGCCATATGCTGATACTCTTGTAGAATGCAGTTAAGTATAAAATACAACAGTATTGTACTATTACATACCCCAAATAACACAATTTTATTTCTATAAATAAAAAAGTATTTTATTCATAAAAATGCATTTTTTATAAACAAAAATGAATTACTAGAAAAACAGAAGGTAAAAAACATATTAAATACAAGCCCAAATTCTTCTAATATTCGATTCCACACACATAAAAATATCCTATTACATTATTACCAAAGTCTCTAATATCTTGCTCTCAATTGCTATACTTAACTGGAACAAAAACTTCACAGATTGACACTAATTCATAGGCCACACTTGGAGACACAATACTTTAGATATATCAAATTATCTGGCATCTGTGACTGCAAAGATTCATATTTTACCATCTTGAGCTGTTTCTAGCTAAGTCCTATTTTTTAAAGAATTACAAACATTTGCTCCTGGGACTAGAAGTAACTAACTTCATTTCTCAGTGCCAAACTTCAGTAATTTTAAACTCAGGTATGGCAAAAAAAAAAGCAACATTTATTCTATTTTTGGCCTTTGCATTTAAATCAATGCAAACTCTCTTTTACATCAACAGTGTTCCATGGATCCTTACTTGCATTATATGAAATGTGTGCACTTATTCTATTTCAAGACCTTATGCTATAAACTTTAAGAATGGCACTATTATAGAGGAATATCAATATAAAGAGCTCTGTACAACTAAATTATCACTGTATATCAATGTTCCTGTGACTCACAGACCACAGATACAAGCCTTTCTTCTAAAGGAAGTATATGGTTGCTATTAGATTACAGGTTGAGAAGAAAAGTAGCACACTCTCCATGTTAGAAAATTATCTCCATCTCTCCCTACCCACCTCAAATAACAGAATACCTAACATAATCCTTGCACTAGAAAGAAAGGTGATAGTACTGGGTTCAAAGTAATTCTTCCAATTTGCTAAATCACTTAATATACAATCTTTAGTGCAATATGTAATTGAAACAAATATCTATTTCATGGAGTAAGTCTATGGACAGTCCTACAGTTATTGAAGATTCTGCCCAATGGGAGACCCTCCTAAAGCTTGTCCACAATGAAGTCAAATTCACAAGCTTACATTTAAAAAGTGAAGCCATTACCTTCCAAATCAGACATTCAAGGTATATGCAACAATACTAAAATCACTACCTAACTTACAAGTGGAAGAATAATACAGCACTTGAAATTAACAACACAGCATGCAATCAGCAAAATTATTTCACATCTTTATTACATGTCAAGCGCCACATAATATTTAGATAATGTAACTAAGTCAAGGATTTTGAGAAACACAGAGAAACTTTTAGAACTTAAAGAAAAAAAAAGAACACAAGTTTTTTTCAAAAGATCTTCAACACAATCACCTGGTAAGTTTGAGATGAGGATGAGGACATCATCCATTCATGTACAGACAGTATTTACATAGTGCCTCTAGGACACAGCCACTTGGTTTCTCTAGTAGTGTTGCTGCATTAGCAACCTTGTCCACTATCTCTGTTGGCAAATCCCTAGGACAAAGAGGTTCCTTTTTGCTGTGGCAACCAACTCCTGATTATCAGAAAACTCTCTCAACTCCTCAGGACTCAAACTCCTCAACGGTAGCTCTGAGTTCTAACTACAGGACTGTCATCTGATTATAAAGCCTATTTTCCATGAGTGGCAGAGGTTCTCACATAGAAGTGATTCACATTCACAATGTCTGAGACATTTTGGTTTCCACAATTAATTTCATGGAGGTGGAGGTATTACTGGCAACTAGTAGGAAGAAGCCAGGGATGCTGCTGAGTGTCCTACAATACACAGGACAGCCCCCACAACAAAATGTCGAAAATGTCACTGTTGAGCAACCCAGATCTACCGGATTATTTGCACCCACTCTAAAATGACTATTTACCAGGTCTTCTTTTTTTCAGAAACAATTATACCAAGATATTTCTGGCAAGGGCATGACTGAATGAATTTATCATATCACTCTTATATTTACCTGAAAGGAATATAGGATGTATTTCCACACATTAATATTCTATATGCTTCTTCTGGAGTCCTCCCCAAATATATAACCTACATATGAAAAGAAAAGAAAAAGGCAATTTATTTCTAAATGAAGATATAGTGCTGTCACTGCAAAGTGACCTCTCCAATTACCTGAGCCTGGGTCTCTAGCTTTCCCAAGGATCCTGAGAGTCCCCCAGTACCCGTCAGTGAATCCCTTTTTTGTTTCAATCTGCCATAGCTAGTTTCTGTTGCTTGCAGGAAGAACACTCAGCAACAAATTCACAACAACCTTTTGTAGTAACAAGTATAGAATTTTTAAAACAGATTTTCTAAACCAAGATGTTAGACTGAGCACATGCTTGTACCTCATCTCTTTTATGAAAAGCCACTGAAATGATCATAAAGAAGTGTGTGGGGGGGGGGGTCAGGGTTGGGAGATGGATTGAGACTGGGGAAAAGGTGGAAAAGAACATAAAGGCAGAGCAAGTTTATTAACTCCATCCATTTAGATTTAACTACTTACAATACTGTACAAGTTTCCTATAAAACTGCATTTGCCTCCTATTCTCATTGGCTTCTTTCATCCTCAGAACTACATTATGCTTCCATTTTTCTCTGGTAGAATTACTTCAAGTAGATGCTTTAGCATTTCAGGTCCATTACTGGTAGGTATTCCTCACATTTCTGATAATTTCTTGTTTTCTGCCCTGAATTTATGGACTATGTATATGATTTTTGGTGGGTAGTTCTTTTCTCTCAATAATTTATACATGTTGTTCCACTGTCTTCTCAGTTGTAGTGTTGCAGAAGGATTTTACTAGCCTCATACTCTCCTTCTGTTCCTTACAAGTCACTGGTTCTAAAAAAACTACTGGCCTCCCTCTAAATAAGTCATCTTCAATCTCCAATTAAGTTTGCCTGGGATTATCTGACCCACATGCTATCTGAAGGCACAAGTCTTTTTCCAACTCAGAATCTTCCTGCAGGGCAGGGCATTTTCAGCTCATATATAGGGGAGGGGAGGTGGCCACAAGCATTAGATTTGGCACATATATTATGATACAAATTAGAGTCAGTGCTAAAGCTTACTTTGGGATAATATACTTTAAATGTTGACTGGTAAAAATAAATCATTAAAAAAGTTAATTATAAACTTTTAATCTCTACTACATACATATATGAGCTGTTTCTTCAATGTAATGTGAGCTGTCTCAAGTGAGGACCCACATCGTGTGTTTCATTTGACTCCTGGTTCATAGATTATATATTATATATACTGTGGTTCAATGTTTAATTCACTGAACCTAAATCTACTTGTTAATGGTTAGAAAATGTTTAAATCCTAAATTTAAAAAATCATTGGATTAAAACAAATTACAAAATCACAGATCCAGCAAGGATCTTTGAAACTTAGAGAAGGGTATATTCCAAAACTAGTCATAAGAGTTAACTCAGCTTCCAGAGGGCATTTTACCAATTTTCTGTTTTAAGAATCACAAATGGAAAATTTTCCCAATGTCTAGGCTATTTCTCAATATGGTTTCATCCCATTTACTCTAAAAAAAATGCTCAACTTTAATTAACTATACAGAATCTTCCAATATTTATCTCTTAACATTTCTTTATCTATAGGAAGATACAAATCCACAAAAAAAGTACCACAAAGAACAATCAATTCCAAGAATAAAGAAATACTTTGTTACCGAGTATCAAACAAATTTTCAAGTACAAGTATTTCTGACTCATATACAATTGCAGTTTATCATGAATTAGCCACAAGATAATCATTTATAATCTCACTCATCATAGTTGTCTATACATTATCTTTTAAGCATCAACCTATCAACTGACTTTTTATTTTATTACTATTCATTTGGAAAGACAGCATAACAATTCTTTCAGGAAAAATTTAAAACTTTTTAAAAAACAAATCCCTCTTTCCAAATCTCCTCATTCTCTTCTAGTCTCCAACATGCTTCTTTTTTTATCTAAGGCTTACTACATAACATCAGTAAAGTATTTTCTTTTCTCCATTCTATTTTAGGACTTACTAGCAGACAACTCCCCTCCAAACACCACCCCTGAAACCAAAAGAACAAAACCAAATAAAAAACACTTTGAGGCAAATGAGAGTGAAAACAGGTTTGATTCAATTGTGTTTGAGTATATATGTGTATATATACATAATTTAAGTAAATGAAATCCAGAGACCTCTTTCAGATTTTCCATAAATTTCTAATAAAACCTTCTCTCAAATTATAGTAATTTTTCCTTAAGCACCACATTAAAGAAAATTCCTCTTACTCAAGATTGCAGTTCTTTGGTTTCTTTAATTACTAAAATTGCAATAGTATTATTTCCTTACTTTCAAAACACAGTCGCTAATACATTAAATAATTCTGGGTTAGCCTTGGAACATAAGTTCAATTCAAAGAACACAAGAGCAGTATAACATTTCCTCCTATGGGAGAATAAAACCTAAATCCCTAGCCATGAACTTTAAAAACAAAAAAAAATGTTATTTTTGAAATCTAGTTGGGGGATGCTTGTACATAATGTACTTAAACAGGTAATACTGGGTATAATGAGATAAGCTGAAAGAAATTTATAGACTCAGAATAAGCCTATTTATATAATGCTATAGTCTGAATGTTTGTGTGCCCCACCTTGCAAATTCTTATGTTGAAATCCTAACCCCCAAAAGGTGATGTGATGCTATTAGTAGATGGGGCCTTTGGGAGATGGTTAGCCATAAAGGTGGAGCCATCATGAATGGGATTAGTGCCTTCTAAAAGAAGCTCCAGAGAGATCCTCAGCCCCTTCCACCATGTGAGAGGCCTCACCAGTCCATGCTGACATTCTGATCCCGGAAGTTCCAGCCTCCAGAACTGTGAGAAATACATTTCTGTTTATAAGCCTCCCAGTCTCTGGTACTTTGTTATGGCTACTCAGAAGGACTAAGACACAGAACTATTAAGGAAATATCTGCTAGCAATCTATCATTTTTAACTGTACACTCACGTATCTTCCCGCATCAAAAGGCCTTGCCAAATTAAATTATTCTAAATTTGTTTTTTAAGAAAAACCCTATAAATGGCTCCTCTATTAACACAGATCCTCAAATTAGTAAACTCTAACTCAATGCAATTTTATGATCTATCACTGTGTTCCTGGCAATTTGGAAGCTAGGTCCTTCTCAAATTCCTTTGGTATATTTTCATGAGAAGCTTTGTACAAATATAGAATGCTCACTCTAAATCCACACTGCCATCCAAAAATAGGAAGCAACAAATGAGGAACAAGAGAGATATTAAACAGCTGTGGTAGCCAGCTTCCAAAACAGTCCCAGTGATGCTCACCTCCTGGTACTTCTACCCTTGCATGGCCCCCTCCCACATTGATTGGGCACCTATGTATAAACAATGCATAAAAGGCAGAGTGTGACTTCTGAGGCATAAATGATGCTGTGGCTCCAGCATTGGATTCCTCACTCCAGGTACCTCAAGGTGTCATTCAGTGACGGTACTTGGGCAGCTGTGTGGCAAGGAACTAAGGCCATGTGCCAATAACCAGCGCTAATTGGCAGGAGTGTGAAGAGACCCCGTTAGCAGTGCACCCTCCAGCCCCGGGCTAGCCTTTAGATGACTGTAGTCCAGGGGGGTAATTTGTCAGGCAGCAATAATATGGTAACACAATCAACAGTAAGAAATGATCAGTTCAGTTTGTTAAAAGTGTATAAATAAAAAAATAGGTGACAAGTGCAGAGATGTAAAGATAAGCAAGTCTTGTGGCTTAGAAAGCATTAGGAAGGAGAGCTTGTTGCCACCTCTCTCTTTCTCTCTGAAGAAGCAAACAGCAATCTCACAGGATGAATAAAATATTGGGGCAGAAATACTTGAGAAGTCAATAGTGCTTTTCAAAGTCATGATCTTTTTTGCTGAATAAAATCAAAGCCATTTCTAGGACTTCCACCACCCCATTTTTTAAATTACCATCTGCCTGCCTCAGTCCCTGTGAGAACTTCTAACCTTGGACTACTGATCTGTGTTGCAAAACCTGGGAGGGGCTGGGCTCAATCGGTGATGAATTAATTAGTGGACTGAAAGAAAAGAATCACAGACTGATCAGTTTCAATCCTGACCACTCAGGCCTCAAATAATAACACCCAATCACTTAGACACATGCTTCTTATTTCTATTCTTACACAGAGCATTTTGAAGCTTAAGCTATGTACTTATTGGTCTTTGGTACAGTTCTAAAAACCAAAACATTACACAAATCATCCTAAGAATGAAGAATAACAGAGTACTTAAACTCCACAACAAATGTGGCAGCCCAATAAACCAGTAAACCATTTTCAAGTATTTTTCTTTTTTTTTAATGTTTATCTATTATTGGGAGACAGAGAGAAACAGAGTGTGAGCAGGGGAGGCACAGAGAGAGAGGGAGACACAGAATCTGAAGCAGGTTCCAGGCTCTGAGCTGTCAGCACAGAACCCGACGTGGGGCTCAAACTCACAACCGGAGATCACGACCTGAGTCAGCCACTTAACCGACTGAGCCACCCAGGTACCCCCATTTTCAAGTATTTTTCATGGAGAAATGTCACAATGTTTCCAGTATTAACTTACATGCACATCAACCAGATGACACGGTCTTTCCTATGCCAAGACTTGAATGATCTTTTTTAAAGAAATCACTCTCTTCAGATTAATACTGAAATGTTTATGAAAGATGGAAATACGGAAATAGCTTATTGAGCAGGGAAAGACTATATACAATACAGTTTTACATGATAAGATAAATAAATTTCACAGCTCCTGCACAAATACAGAAATATGAAAAAAAAAAACCTAAACCATTTTTAGAAAAAATCAGATGGTCTTATATTTCAACAGCTTTCACTTTTTAATTATTTTTATTTATATAACAGTAGGCTAGTATAATGATTCTCAGTTTAGATAAAGGGAAACTGGAAGTTTGGAGTAGCAATCATATCTACCAAAGCCATACAGCTAATAAACGTGAGGGAGGGGCGCCTGGGTGGCTCAGTCAGTTAAGGGTCCGACTCTAGATTTCAGCTCTAGTCATGATCTCAGGATTTGTGAGATCCAGCCCTGTGTAGGGCTCCATGCTGACAGGGCAGAGCCTGCTTGGGATTCACTCTCTTTCTCAAAATAAATAAATAAACTTTTTTTTTTTTTTTAATGTGAGGGAATGGGTTCTAGGTATTAAGTGTACATGGTTATACTATGTGAGTAGTAGGGATTTTTTTTTTTTAAACAAAGCAAAAATCTTGATTTTTTTTTTTTTACATGAAACCTCCTAATTTTTAAACATGGCAAAAAGAAACTACTATTATTTAAAAATAAATACTGTTAGTTACACAAAGCCAGCAGGCCACTACTCTCCCACTTCTCCAACTGGTCACCCAAAATCACACTGCTTGCTATGGATGGAAGAAGGCCCTTCCCTTATTTATAGATGAGAAACCATACTATCTAAAACAAGTATTAGGGGTGCCTGGGTGGCTCAGTCGGTTAAGCAGCCGATTTCAGCTCAGGTCATGATCTCGCAGTCTGTGAGTTTGAGCCCCACGTGGGGCTCTGTGCTGACAGCTCAGAGCCTGAAGCCTGCTTCTGTTTCTGTGTCTCCCCCTCTCTCTGCCCCTCCCCCATTCACGCTCTGTCTCTCTCTGCCTTTCAAAAATAAATGTTAAACAAAAATTTTTTTAATAAAAAATAAAATAAGTATTAAAACAAGGACAGGATCCAAAAAATTCCAGACAGCTTAAAAGATCTACAATCAAAGCTCGTAACAGTCAGAGTCATTTCTCTTTACCTTTTCCCCAAACTAATACCACCTAGCAAGTATCATGGGCAGCTGAAATACCAGCAGTCAGGCTCACTAGGGTGAAAAAGGAAGAAGTAGTAAGGCTGTGAACTGTGATGCCTACAGCCACCTCTACCACCTGGCCTGTTCCTCCGGCCCATCCTATCCCCTTTTGGGCACACCTCACACTAACCTGGTTCCTGGTTGCTATTTACAGCTGCCTGTTGCTGTTGGCCCTACTTTTCACTGACACCCAGGAAGGGTGTTTGCCCAGGGCTGAGTATTGCCCAGGGCCAAGACCCTGGCCATCCCACCTGATTTTATCCTCCAGTCTTTGCTGCCCCATTTAGATGGCTATTTGCCGAACTGGATTCTTACCTACAGCTCCCAGATCCTCTCCTCTGTGCTCCCTTTGTCTTAACTTCTCATCTGATCCCTTCACCCTGCAGCCACCTTAACCTGGTACTGACTACTCCGGGTCCAAAATAATTAATTCCTTCAGGAAAAGGAGACTACAAGTTCAAAAGATCATCATTAAATAACAAATTAAGTCCCTGAGCTCTTATTCTAATTGTTGAAGTAATCTCAAATTCAATACAATTTAGGATTCTACTCACAGATTGCTGAATTAATCAATTCCCAGAATTTAATTGGTATAATTTTCAATGTAAATGTTAACAATTTACAAGGTAAGTCATTATAAAGTTTATAAAAATTGCTTAGAAATAAAAAATAATAATACAGAGGGATAAATTTTGAACAGGAAATCTATATGTTAGCACAATTAGCTCCACCAAAGTAATCTATTAAACATTAAAGGAAAACATATTTGCAAGCTATGTACCAAGAGTTTGCTTCTGTCATTTATCTTATACTCAGAACGCCTTAACCACAAAAACCACAAAAACTATTAGAAACAATGGTTAATTTCCCACGCTAGCCCTCAAAAGTACATTTAACCTATGGAAGAGCTAAATACTATATATCTGCAGGAAAACAGAATTGCTGCTGGGGCAATAAGATAAAATGGTAACTTTCTTGTTTTTTAATATAAAAAGCAGATTTAAGATATGATAATGGTGGACAGGAGCAGGGGGAAAAAAGAAAAAGAAGACATTTTATTCAATGTTTAATTTGTGCCAGATATTCTACCTAAACTGAAATTAAAAGCCAGCTCAGTGGCCTCTTCAAAAAACTATTTTGCAACTAGAAATTGATGTTTATACCTACTAGTATTACACACTATCACTTCCATTACAAAGCATACACATAAAAAATTAAATAGACAAAGATAAAGTGACAGTTATTTCTTAAATGATTATATACAGTAATTGTGTTTTAAAGAACTTCTTCACAAAAAAAATAATAAAATAAAGAACTTCTTCACTAAAATATTAATAAATTTAACAGCTAATGCTTCATTTTTTAAGTGTTTTTAAATGCCTAGTTGTGAGTTCGGCTATTTCTTTTCTTCTATTTATTACTTTTTTTAGTTAAAAAATATTTACAGAAGTATATTTTACAATCAATAAAAACATAATTTTAAATGTACAAGTCAATGGATTTTAACAACTGTCTACACCTATATAACCATGACACAATCCAGAAAGGAAATTCCCATCACCCTCAAAGGTTCTCTTGTGCATCTTCCCAGTTAATCCCAAATGTTTCCCCCTCCCCATAAGTCTGAGACAACCACTGATATGCTTTCTGTCTCTATGGAATAGAATAGCTAGCCTTCCAAGAGCTTCATATACATAAAATCATGCACAGCTGTTTCAATTCTTGATTTTAATGGGTGCTTTAACTAAAACAGATACTTTACTGTGGTAAGTATATGTAAATGCAGAAACGATTACACTTATTCTTTCAACCCATCCAGCCAATGATGGACATTTGGTTAGTAAATTCCCAACCTACCAAATGCTAATCAGATATTATTAAAAACTAATGGAGGAGTGCTGCACATTTGAAAACATGCTTAGCAAATAAGCCCAAAATCCACTGAAACTTTACTTAGATGATTTTAAAGCAGGTTATAAAATTTTGTTTTGTGGCTATCACTAGAACACTTGACTTTGAAAACTGTGTGCTTAAATGGAAAAACACCATTCATTCTGCCTTTTCAGTAGGAAACTGGTTTCAGGATAACCAACAATCTTAACTGGAAGAAAGGAAGTTCAATTTCCATGAAAGAAAGCCAACTAATAAATGAAGGATGAATGAAATAATTAGAATTATGGTTACACTGAAATCATAATAAAATTGATTGAGGCAAGTACTATAATTGTTGTTTAAAACACTAGCTGCATGGTTGATGGGGAACTGAACATACAAATAGTTTCAAAATAACACCATCTGAATCCATTAAGTCATAAAGGAGAAAAATCATACATTGAAGGAATTTGATGATTAGCCCCTAATCCAAAGGACATTTTTAGCATCCTGAATGGTAATTTAGGTATTATATCATATGTTTCCTGATATGATGCAACATATTCTACTAATGCACAAGCCTACAGATTTAACTTCCAGTTCTGAAGACATACAGAGAATGGAGAAAAACAGTTAAAACATACCACAAGGAAGAAACCAGAGAAATTCGAAAGGTAGAACATTCCATAAGAGGTCTGGTCTCTTCCATAAATCAGTGTTAGCAAAAAGGTACCATGAATGTGTCAGTGAGGTTAAGGGCACAACAATCATACACAATGTGTGGTCCTGGATTACATATTGCTTTGGACATTTTGGATCGATGGAGGAAATATGAATATAATCCAGGTATAGAGATGATGCAGTATGTACTAAAATGGAACAATGAGCCACTGACTGAAAAAAAATAGGTGATAAAACTGTAGTAGTGAACATAAAACATATAGTATATTACACACTAATATGCACATGTCCTGTTTTTTTTTTTTAATTTTTTTTTAACGTTTATTTATTTTTGAGACAGAGAGAGACAGAGCATGAATGGGGGAGGGTCAGAGAGAGGGAGACACAGAATCCGAAACAGGCTCCAGGCTCTGAGCTGTCAGCACAGAGCCCGACGCAGGACTCAAACTCACGGACCGCGAGATCATGACCTGAGCCGAAGTCGGCCGCTCAACCGACTGAGCCACCCAGGCGCCCCTGCACATGTCCTGTTTTTATAAATATAAAAGGGTTTTTATTTTTTATTTTTAAGGAAGATTTTCTAAATTTCTCAAGGGTACACAGGTTTTGTACATGACATTTTTCACAAAATGACAAAAGTTTCAAACTTTTATTTTCAAAATACTCTCTTATGAATTTATTTGTTTTGAAAGGCACTTTCACTTAAAACTTCACCTTTACTTGAAATAACAGGCTATATATACCACCCGTCTCCAAATCTGGCTAGGTAATAAGGAATCACAGACTTATCACAACAGGGTAAACTTACCACTTCATAAAATGATGTAATACACTTATCTTTCACATTCCTCAAGTCTTCTACGCTGAGTGGTATACAAGATTTTTCTTTTTTTTTTTAATTTGCTTTAATTAAAATTTTAAAGTTTATTCATTTTGAGAGAGAGCACCAAGTGGGGAAGGGGCAGAGAGAGAGAGAGAGAGAGAGGTAGAGAGAGAGAGAGAGAGAGAGAGGTAGAGAGAGAGAATCCCAAATAGGCTCTGCATCTATAGCACAGAGCCCCATGCAGGGCTCAAACCCACACACAAAATTGTGAGATCCTGACCTGAGCTGAAACCAAGAGTTGGATGCTTAACCAAGCACCTTAAGATGGTTACTTTCACCATAATTTGTTACCAAAGCTCCTACCATTTCAGATGATTGTGAATCCATTTACCAGGCCACACAAAGTGCATTACTTGGAAATATGCACATTGAAGACAAATGAATAGTTAAGCCAATAATCTCACTTCTTCTGCCACATGTGACACTTGACCATCTGACAAAAGGGAGCATGAGCATATCAATCCTGTTTTAAGTATCTGAGTTATTTTGAGTACTTATAAAACTAACCTCCTCTGTTTTTAAGACAAAAAGATAATAGAAGTACTGCCACTTTATTCTCAAGCCTCCTCCACACTGTATTAGGTCCTTCTGAATGTGTAAAGATGAAGGGGACATCCCCTTCAGAATCCCAGAGTGTAAAATGATGGATCAAGAGTCAGTCCATTTGGAACATTTCCTTCCTGAAACTTCTTCCTCTAGACTTTCTGTTTTAACATTACCACACCACCTTCCAGGTCAACCATTAAAAAGCCTTACAATCTCCAAAATTCCTCAATAACTCCAAAAAAAGGTTATCAAGGCTGCAGATTGATTTTTTAGGGAACTCTCATTCTTTCTACAAATCTTTCATCAGAGGATTTAACAGACTTCAACCAGATCAAATCTCTATTTACTTACCTTTGATGTTTCATCTTTTAAGGTATCCATGTTATACCTCAATCCTCTTTTGCTACTATTAATAAATTTCCTTTTCTTAGAAGGTTTTCTCCTATTTCTCTACCTAGCATCATTTGAACTCCAAGCTCCCACTTTAGCCAGCCAGTCATGGCTGCAAGGACTTTCACTATAGCCAAGAGCTGTGATCCTCCTGCCAAGCTGGCTTCTAACTGAGCAAAGGAATGAACTCAAGTCCATGTCCAAATTGCTTACCTGGCACTTTCCTAACCAATCAAATCAGTGTTAATCTGAGAGCATAAAATCCTGGAAGGATTTCTAACTCCAAATATGTTAAAAATAGAAAAATACACTTTTACATGCCAAAATAAACCATAAACAAAGTCAAAAGGCCAACACCAAACTTAAAACAAATATGACAACAAATTTTTGGTAAATTTGCCGAGGTCATTTTTTTTTTCACTAGCAGTAGCACACAACAGCAATAAGATTATTAAAAAGAGATTTCTTATTTATAAAATTATCAAGTGTTTTGTTTTTAACAAAACCCTTGGTTTCCACCATGATCACAGCCACCTTCTCTGGAGGGTCTTCACACTGAAGACATCATGTCTGGCTCCCCAAGACCCCCCACCCCCCAACTTGGGGACATCTCACCTGACCAGAAACAAATGAGTGCACCAAGAACAGTCCAGGCAGAACTCGGTATGTTCTAGGCCAGCGCACATTCTCTGAAATGGAATGGCTTCAGCCACCCAGATTTTCTCCTGGGCAGTGCAAAGACTTTTACTATCACACCAAGGGCCATTTCTCTAGCATCTCCTCTTAACACTGTACAAACCCCAAGAATTCTGGCTACATCCCTCTTTCTGTAAAGCTGTCATGATTTATCCTGTAATCCATGGGGTTCCTATCCCCAGTGATTGGCTAAGTAATGGGACCAAATGCCCCTGTTAAAAGAGCCACCTCCCTATTCTTTTTCTTGAGAACTTGCATAGGCTTTTTTTTACCCCTAAGAATTTTTGCTGTGAAGCACAATAAACACCAGGAAAGATGGAAAAACAAACAACTAAACAAAAGCACCATATTTTGGTAAGCTTAAGAAGTCAAATTTTAATAGACATCATCTACAACCTGTGTTTCATATATTCGGAGATGATAAAACTATCCCAAAAACATTTCTATCAACTATTTCTGTGAGCACAAGAGGAAAAACAAAAGCAAAAAAGGCCTTAATCACTGTTGTTAATGATTTACCTTTAACAGAAAAGGAAATCACTAAATTTTTAGGTGCAATGTTAGCTAGTACCACCAACTTCTGGTCTAATCACTGTACATTCTAAATTATTAAACAATATACCAGAAAATAACTTTCAAAGGGAGGAAAGCATGACAGAATCAAGTAGCAAGCTGAGGGAAGAAAGAACTTATCTAAAGAACTTCAAAGACAATCCCTTTATGGTGGATGGGAGTAGAAAACACATTCAACTTGCTCTTCTCCAGTGAACAGAACAGCTAGCTTCCATACCAACAAACAAAAAGATAAGGGACACACCACTCTGGAGGAGCTCTCGGCATACTCTGGAAAACTTGCTGCTAAGATACTCCTGCAGATAAATGCACCAGGCAGTGATAAAATGGGACTAAAAAAATAAAGCTCTTCCTTGATGCTTATAAATAAATGAAATTTATAACTCTTGTGTAAATACTGGCTATTCCAAACACAGTTTGCAATGATTCAAACAGACCTCTCAATGTCCTGTGTAACCTACGCAGTATGCACCCATTTTCCTCATGCAAGATGTTTTGATAATAGAGAGAATCCTAAGAATAGATCTAAGAATCATACCTCAGTTAGGAAAAAAATTGCCTATATTCAAATTATAAAGCACTCTTACTTCATATGATGCACTTTGCTGTTTTTCTAGAAAAAAAAAACAATTATTAATCCTGACTCCACTTTTACAACTTCACTAAACGGACCATGGGTTTATAAAAACACAGCTTTGGGGGCATTATTAAGTGCAAAACACAGAAAAGGGGTTTCACAGTAGTTGATCAATTTTTTTAAAAAATAGACTTTTTAAAGAGTAGTTTTAGGTTCAAAACAGCAAAACTGAGTAAAAGGTACAGAAACCTCCCATATACCCCATCCTCCCAAACATGCACAGCCTTTCCAGCTGGTCAAATCTTTAAAAACAAAACATGTTCTTTCTGGAAAGAAATCAAGACGTTATCATAGAAAACGTAATTTCAAAATTCCAACTGCAATTTAAAGTACCACTACCGTATGCATTTTCACTAATATGTTAGGAAATCAGTTTAATACTTACCATATAACATCCAATAAGGAAAGCAGCATTTGCTTGTTTTCTCTGATCAGAGCCAGTAAAATGAATAATTTTCTTCCTCATCATTGTGATGGACTGCATAAAGATAAACAGCTGTTAGTATTTCTCTTTAATTTCAAGTTTCCTAAAACTTTACTTTGTGATGAAGATATAAATTCCAAATCTTAACAACATATAAGCATTTGTATTAGCAAGAACTTTAAAATAGTTAACTCTAATACTCAAAAATACCATGTACCTTCCCATAATAGACATATTCTTGGATTAAAATGAATGTACAATTAAGGAGTGAGGAAGAGACATGAACAGGTATATGCTTAGAGTACATGCTCTGAAAGAATACATACGATGCTAGAAAAGGCACTGGGAGGGGAGGGGACTTTTCTTTCCTTTCCCCGTTTTTGTTTTTAACATCTATTCCCAAAACCTTTACATTAAAATAAAAGGGTGGGGCGCCTGGGTGGTTTAGTCAGTTGAGCGTCTGACTTCGGCCTCAGCTCAGGTCAAGATCTTGCAGTTCGAGAGTTCAAGCCGCGCGTTGGGCTCTGTGCTGACAGCTCGGAGTCTGGAGCCTGCTTCAGATTCTGTGTCTCCCCCTCTCTGCCCCTTCCCCACTCGTGCTCTGTCTCTCAAAAATGAATAAACGTTAGGGGCGCCTGGGTGGCTCAGTCGGTTAAGCGTCGGACTTCAGCTCAGGTCACGATCTCGCGGTCCGTGAGTTCGAGCCCCCCGTCGGGCTCTGGGTTGATGGCTCAGAGCCTGGAGCCTGCTTCCGATTCTGTGTCTCCCTCTCTCTCTGCCCCTCCCCCGTTCATGCTCTGTCTCTCTCTCTGTCTCAAAAATAAATAAACGTTAAAAAAAAAAATTAAAAAAAAATGAATAAACGTTAAAAAACATTTTTTTAATAAAAGGGTAAATAAAAACAGGCAAAAATAATTCTGTTACAAATCAGGATAGTGAATGAGGTAACAGGGCAGAGAAGGGGTGGAACAGAGATAACAGAGCATAAGTGGGCTCTTGTGTGGCGTTGCTAACATTCTGTTCTTTTTTTTTTTTTTTTTTTAAAGAATTTTTTTTTTCAACTTTTTTTTTTTATTTATTTTTGGGACAGAGAGAGACAGAGCATGAACGGGGGAGGGGCAGAGAGAGAGGGAGACACAGAATCGGAAACAGGCTCCAGGCTCCGAGCCATCAGCCCAGAGCCTGACGCGGGGCTCGAACTCACGGACCGCGAGATCGTGACCTGGCTGAAGTCGGACGCTTAACCCACTGCGCCACCCAGGCGCCCCTAACATTCTGTTCTTGATTTGATGACTTAGATGATTACCTACATATACTCAGTTTGTGAAAATTCATTGATCTGAACCTCAAGATCTGTACCTATTTCTGTACATACATTATACTTCAATTCTGTAAATACATTATACTTTTTATTTAAAAGGATATGGAATTTAAAAACCAAAAAAAGCATATGATTAGTTAGGACCTCCTCACCTGTATTTCACTAACGTGAGCAGAAACAGATTCAGGTAAGCATAAGGAAAAGGATATACTGAGTTCAAAAAGCACATATTTCTTGGCTTCTGTGAGTCAATGATGAATGTGTACATATTTTGTTTACATAGAGTAAGAGATCCAAGTTGATTTTAAAAACAAAAACAAAACCCAACCAGCCATAGAGCAACATAAGCACAAGACACTGAAATTCAAACTCTATACATGTTTTTATCACTAATTGAGTAGGCAGTAATGTTCCTACCAGGTTGGATGGTCAATACCCTGAAAGTTGGTTCTAGTAAATGATAAAAAGTTTAAAAAAAAAAAAAAAAAGGACTAATATACCAATATATTCTTGGTTGACTGAAGGATAAAAGGCTGTAGATAGAGGAATACACGGGGGAAAAAAAGTCTTTCAAAATTAGAGCAAAGAAACTCAAGCAGGGGGAGAGGAAATTATTTTTAGCTTCCTAGCCCTGTATGAACAAAAGACCTGCCACTGGCAAGTGGAAAAAAGGAGGAGGGTGTGGACATAAATATACAAGGCCATAAATGCTTATATTCCTATTCAAGAGAAAAATAAAGCCCAGAAAAAAAGAGTTTCCATCTCTACATAAATCTGTAGGGCATACTATATAATACAAAAAGAAAAGGCACATTGCCATTTTGCAGATTAGTAACTCCTCTGGCAGGTATTTCCAACAGTTATGATGGGGAATTTTAGGTTTGAGGCTCAAGGGGAAAAAAAATCTGCCTTAATCACTCATAAATTTTTAATACAATTTAATTTTTAGTTGAAAATAAATTTTATTTCTTCTGTGTAATAGTATGGTAAGTAATCACCTGGATAACATTGTTTTTAAAAAAGTAACGGCCCCTAAATGCAGCACTTTCTACGTGAGAATTTACAGTGACTAATTTGGAATTGCTAGCAGTACACAGACACTTTTTATTATATGTAACCATAAGTCAAAGTTTTTTAAATAAAGGAATGGGGTCTGAGTTCAAACTAATATTAATATTCTTTGCAACTCTCATATACAGCCTTAAAGAGATGCTGTTTGCCCCTGCCTTCCCTGCTCCTTAATAGTATGTACAAAGGGTGAGGGTGAAAAGTCACAAGTAGTAGTACAATATCACGGGACATTAAAGATAGAATGGAAGTAAGATGATGCAATTTTCTTCACTAGTTTGCTAGCATTCTCTGTCAAAGTGAAGGCAGAAAGGTCATTGTTTGACCAAAGCAAGGGAAGTTTAAGTTTCTCTTGCTGGGTTTCAGTTCCATTAGAACAGACAGTAAGAGGTTTCACTTTAATAACCAATTTCCACTTTGGCTTTTCAAGTATTTAATCATTACCAATTCAAACCAGAACCAAACGACTCAGTCAGTCTTAAACCATTCAGTCAAAACTCTGGAAAATAAACATATACACTATGACTATATAAAACAATAAGCCACATGTATGTCTTAAGCACCACTGCAGTGAGAAACAAGACTTTTTTTTTTTTTTTTTTTTTTTAAATAAAAAGCAGAGGTATGTTTTTCTTACTTTTCCCTCCCCATGATCAGGCTAACAATGATTACCTAAGTCAAATCTTAAGTAAAAAAGATTTTACCTTTAATTTCTTATTTATCTTGCAACAATATCTGTAAACCATTGCCAGATTGAGTGGTCCAAAATCTGCGTAGAAGCTTTAAAAATGAAAAACAAAAACATATATATATACATTCTAGATGCTCTAATATAAATGCCTTTTTGGAACTACAAGATCCAATTAAGACAAGAAAGAGTATACCAAGTTTTTACTGATCATACAACTTAATATTAGTGGTATTCTGGTAAATAATGCTTATTAAAAAAACATGGCAAGTGTGACAATGGTTAAATCTAGCCTCGATAACATCTGAAAATACCTGTTGAATAAAAAAGCTGTTTTTCCACATGTTTCTACTGGCAAAAACACAGTATCTTAGTAGCATATTAGCTTAATCTCAATATACCTTAAACTATTAGAATTTCAAATGTAAATTATTAAATTTAGGAAGGTTCTTTCATTTTGATTTTTTCCTAAAGATCTATTTTATTACCAAGAGTTTTAAAAAAAAGCATTCTCCAATTATCAACAGATTAGTAATTTTCCAAGGCTATTCTACTTATAAACATACCTTTAGATTCTTCAAAATAAAAAAAAATGTTACTAACAATCTTTTAAAAACCAATACTTACTTCTCATATTCAAGTTCATTATCTATGCTGAAATAATGTACATTTGATGAACTCTTTGGTCTGCTGTAGAGAATGGCAAAACAAAGGCGATCTGAAATGGAAAAATTGCAATGTTCCTTCCTTCAGGTTATTAAAAAACGTTTCACGTATCATGATGCAACTCTTTTCAGATGAAGTCAAATTTTTATTTTTCCCATGCATGGTAAGGGTAATGGGCAATTTCAAAATGTTTTGCTATTCTGGCAGGTGATAATAAATAAGCCACATTTTTAAAGGAGAAATTGCTTTTAACCATAAATTTCAATAGCAGTAAGTAATTTTTCACATAGCAACATGGCTAGATTTTTAGAGGAACCTCTCATTACAAAACTTTAGTACCCATGGGCTAAGAAATTTCAGCAACTGGAGGCATGCATTTGATAATTAGGCATCAACCTAGATTACTTGTGCTTTGTTTCACTAGGTTTTCAAGTCATCCTAAAAAGTTATTTCAATAGGAAACTGCACTTTTTAAAACAGAAACTAAAGAACGCCATCAAAAAATGCTGCTAAATTAATGTTTATGGCTATAGAACACAACAAAACAAACCATGTTTATCCAACTGTTCTTAGGGATCGCTTCTTTTTTGATTCGGAATCACTACTGTCATGGTGATTTTTACAATTAGACAAATTACCATTACAACAGAAGCAATGAGAGGTTTCTCCAAGAGGAGTGTGAGATGAACTTGTGTTGCATAAATGCAGTTAGGCTGCTGTGAAGTTTAGCAAGAATGGTAAGGAGTAGTAATGCTCAGAGGCTCCACCCTTTCTCCATTCCTCACCCCCCAAAAAAGTTGCCTAAAAACCATCAGTGAAGCAGTCACCTGCAATACCTCTTAGTAGTAATAAGTAGTGCTAGGAGAATACTCACACTCAGATTGTGGCAAAATCAAGCACAGCCTTCAAAATAGTAAAATATAAAGAACGCCAGCTGGCATCCTTTCCCCAAATGGGAATCTAAACAATTTCTGTCTACAATTCAACTCACACAATCGCTGTATTTACTTCCTTGCAAACTCAACTGAAATGTCTTGCAACCACAAACACTCAAACGGATGCCGGAGTTTATTCCTTTCCAACCACAAATGAACCTTGATCCCCGTGCACAGAATGACCTGGGATTTTGCTCCCTTGGGTGAGGAGACGCAACTACTCTACCAGCCAGGGGTGTAAGGACACCGGGTTCCCAACTGCACGTGTCCGTGTGGATTCGCCCCAAAGCAAGACCGTGCCTGGGGACAAGGAGTCCGGGGAGGCCACCCACGCCCGTGAGACAGCAACAGCCCGGCCCGAAGTGGAAGGGCAGCCCTTTGCCGGCAATTGACGCCTCCTCACCTCCTCTAGACCCCCCGCCCCGCGGCACCGCCTGATGCTGAGTACCGGGTGTCTCGGCGGCGCCGGCGACAGACAAGCCCCGCACTCACCTTTGATCACCTCGGCCACCAGAGGGGTCCCTGCGCCCTCCCGGCTCATGACTCCAAAGCATCTGGAAGGCGGGGCGGAGGGAAGGACCGGGTGGCCAGAGAACAACCAGCCCGGGAGAGAGGAGGCGCAGCAACCACACCCCCGAAGTTTGAAAAAACAGAAAGTTTAAAGGGCCGCGCCCAAGCGCAGGGCACAGCAACGCCCCTCGGCCACCCACCACACCACAAACGCGGGCGAGCCAACCCCGGAAGTTCAAAACTTCTCAAAAGGCCCCAAACAGAGTGGCGAAAGAGTGGGGTGCGGAAACGAGCCCCAGCCGCCGGGGCTGAGCCTTGGCCCGCCTTGGGGCCGCCTGGCGGTCTTCCGCAGCGCCAGGCCTGGCTGGGCCACACTAATGCACTTGAAGTTGGGGAGTGCAGCAAAACACCGCAGAAGCGGACACAGGCCTCATAAAAGCAAGCGGCTCCAAAAGCCATTAAAAGGACTTGTCAGAAGAGAAGGACTCGTTGGCTGACCTGCCCAGCTATGCGGGGTATTCCCACAGCCGCCACAGCCGCGCACTCAGCCCTCCTCGCCGCTGCCGCTAGGGGGCACTGTTACCGGACAGGGCCAAGCCGGGAGGCGGGGTCCAAGGCCGGGCGGCGGCCAGGCGGGGGCGGGTGGAGGCGTTCGACTTCTTAGTCCACTCAGCTCCTTGGCCACTTCGGGTCGAGACCCGCTGGGTGCCAGGCTCGCAGGAATGCTGACGTCTCATCTATTTGGGCTCTCCAAAACTGCTCAGGATTTAAAGGTAAGCCTAAAACTGAGGCCATGTGCTCCTTTAAAGGTCCTAGATTTCTCCTCCAAAAAGCATTAGGATGGTTGAAAAACAAAAATTCAGGCCAATACTTAAGCATCCATTTAAAGTATTTTCTAAATCTATGTTCCTGTGTTAGTCTCAAGTGATAAAAAATTTACGATACAGTATGAGTATGTGCATATGTATATGCACATACACACTAGGACCATGGGTGATTTTGATGATTTTCATTTCCTCCTGTTATTTTCCCAAGTTTCCTACAGGCAAGTATTATTTTATCTGTGAAAAAATTTGCAATGACTCCCGTAAAGAGAAAGGCAATACAGGAACTACTCTACTCTTTCCCCCAAGTCACTTATAGTCCTAATACAATATATACATTATATCACAATATATACATCTTTGCATCAAAAGTAAGCCTGCATACCTCCTAACCTTATCCTAAAATTTCCAAAAGGATCAAAGACTTTAAATGTAGAAACAAAATAATGAATTATTTCTGTACTCTCCAATTGGGCCTTTTTAAATGAAACAAAAACTAAAAGCCATAAGAGAATGTATTAAATTGATACACATTTTTATTTTTTTTTTAATTTTTTTTTAACGTTTATTTTTTTATTTTTGAGACAGAGAGAGACAGAGCATGAACGGGGGAGGGGCAGAGAGAGAGGGAGACACAGAATCGGAAGCAGGCTCCAGGCTCTGAGCCATCAGCCCAGAGCCCGACGCGGGGCTCGAACTCATGGACCATGAGATCGTGACCTGAGCTGAAGTCAGACGCTTAACCGACTGAGCCACCCAGGCGCCCCGATACACATTTTTAAAATGGTGTTCATAGGACACCTGGGTGGCTCAGTCTGTTGAGTGTCTGACTTCGGCTCAGGTCATAATCTAGAGGTTTGTGAGTTTGGGCTAGCTGCTGTCAGCCTGTCAGTGCAGAGCTTCAGATCCTCTATCCCTCTCTCTCTCTGCCCCTCCCCTGCTTGCACTCTCCCCCCAAAAAATAAATATTAAAATGATAATAATAGTAAAATAAAAAAGTCTTCATGGAAAATAAACACATAAAGTCAAGACATAAGCTGGAAAATATTTTTAAATTCATCTCAATCTGATATTGAACTTCAAAATACAAAAAATGCAAACTGAAACCACAAGGTACTATTTTTCCTTGGCAAAAATCAGGAGTCTGATAAAGCATTGTTTGTGAGGCTCTGGAGAAACATCCACCCTCTCAGGTTGCCTGTGAGTAGGAATATAAACTGGGATAACCTCCTTGAAGGGCAAGAAAGGGCAATTTGGCAGAAATTTCCAAGACTGAAAGCTGGCAAGACTGCCAAGACAGGCTGCTAAATATTACCATTTATACCATTTATTTGAATGTGTGTAAAGTATATGTACACATTTGTATGACTGTATATGGCACATTGCATAGCTAATCTCTGGAAGGATATACAAAAAACTGGTAGTAGTGAATGCGTTTTACAAGAGGAAACTGAGTGTCCAGAAATACAGAAAGATAAGTGAGATTTGTGCCTTTTCATAACTTTCAAATTTTGTACCATACATTTACCTATTCAAAATGAAGAAGGTTTTGAAAAGTGAACTTGCAGGCTAACAGTGTTTCTCCAAAGCTGACTCTTCGTCAAGACATGAAGCATACTGTAAGCATAGTATAAGGCAACCTGGAAAAGTCCTTCGTGCACATTTAAAAAAAAAAGAACTGGTAGGGGGCACCTGGGTGGCTCAAACGGTTAAGGTTAAGCCTCTGACTTTGGCTCAAGTGATGCGTTGGGCTGTGTGCTGAGAGCTTAGAGCTTGGAAACTAAAGCCTGCAGCCTGGAGCCTGCTTCAGATTCTGTGTCTCCCTCTCTTCTGCCCCTACCCCGCTTGCACTCTGTCTCTCTCTCTCTCTCTCTCTCTCAAAAATAAACATCAAAAAAATTAAAAAATAAAATAAAAGAGAGAACTGGTAACTTATTTGATTTCTACCTATATATCTTGCAATCCAATTTCTTTTAACAAACCCAAACAAAACTGGGAATACCTAGAAGGAAGAGGGAAGAGGTTTTTACACATTACAAGGGGCGGGGGGGAATCACTGGGGTATACAGCTGGCTCAGCTGGAAGAGCATGCAACTCTTGATCTCGGGGTTGTTAGAGCCCCACATTGGGTGTAGAAATTACTTAAATAAAAACAAATATTATTTTTAAAAAATCACTGATTTTTGATGTCCAATTACCTTTCCATAATGTATTCTCAATATTCTATTGTTAGACTAATATTGCAATAAACTGCTGTGGAGATGAGTGTGGGGATGAGAGCTATTTATCAGAAGCCTCGAGCTAGAAGCCGGAATCTTTTACAAAGTTCATGATTCAATGTATAATCCTGTAAACCCATGTATCTTCCACTTAATGTTTCTGTTGTCAAAAACAGAACACTGAAGATTTAAAGTAATAAACATTCTTGCCTATATATGCCTGTCACATAATGTTGTTTGAAAAGGGCACAGTAAAAGGAAATGAAATCTCACCATTTAAAAATGTTAACAAAAACGTTCAACATCCTCATGCCCAAGTTGTCTGTTTTGATTTGTTTTGAGTTGTCTGTTTTGATTTGGCTTTTGAGTCTCCAGTTTGCTGCTTCTTCCTTTAATAAATACATTAAATAAGTAAAAAGTATTTTCCTACATAACAAATGTAGAAATTTGGGGATAATTAATCAAACAGAGGGGTAATGTTCTAAACCAAGTGAGAAATACATGTAGGAGTCAGGTGGCAATGATAATACAGCATACACTTTTTAACAGAAAGAACTCTACTTGGACCTACAGACAAAATCAACTTCCCACTATTTCTCTTTCCCCCTGGAATTTGACTGACTTCACAGAACCTGGCAGAGTAGCTAGAGAAGTGAACAGCTTCCCTATAGGATAAGAGAGCTCACCGCAAGACAAGCAGAAAGGAAGATTCACATCCCTATGGAACAAAAGAGAACAGGTAAAAAACCAGGCTCTACCTGAATAGTGACTGTCCCTTAGAGAGAGGGCCAACAGACATCAGCCTCTCAGCTGTATTAGTCACTCAGTTTTGAAGGGAAGGAGTGACCAAGGGGAGCAGAGGAAGAAATGTTCGCAAAAGTACTTATTTTAAAAAAGAAAACAATGACAGTGAGCAATTATCGACTGTTCAGTGCTAGGTACTGTATTAAAGCTCATAACCTATGAGGTAGATATTACTACTACTATCGGTAGTTTGCAGGAAAGGAAATCTAACCCTAAAGAGGCTAAGTGACTAACCTAAAAGCAAGGTCACAAAGCCTGTTATAAAGTAGAATTAGGACAGGCTATTAGATTGAAGCCTGAGGCTTTTTTAAATCCTTGCCTCAGAGACTTCAGCTGATGTAAAGCAAGAATAATTAAAACAATATGATGTTACCATAGCAATATACAAATATGGACCTGGGCATATATGAAAACTTAGTACGTAATGAAAATGTATTTCAAACCAGTAACAAAGAAGGCCTTACTCAATAAGGAGCAGTTATCTCCATGTATGAAAAGAAACTGAGATTTCCATCTCACCTATCATATAGAACAAATACCAGATTAAATAATTTTTTAAAGCTGTCAGGTAACTATAAAAATTATAATGAATAGTTCTACAATTTAAATGGGGAATTTTTAGGGGCGCCTGGGTGGCTCAGTCGGTTAAGCCGCCGACTCCGGCTCAGGTCATGATCTCGCGGTCCGTGAGTTCGAGCCCCGCGTCGGGCTCTGTGCTGACAGCTCGGAACCTGGAGCCTGTTTCGGATTCTGTGTCTCCCTCTCTCTGACCCTCCCTCGTTCATGCTTTGTCTCTCTCTGTCTCAAAAATAAAAACGTTAAAAAAAAAAAAATTTTTTTAATAAATGGGCAATTTTTAAGCATGACACAAAACTCAAGTCATAGAAGTAAAAAAAAAAACTTAGAGGAAAATATATAATAAGGGTTAATCATATAATAAAGGGGTAATCGTCATGACAGAAAAAAAGTACCTACAAAGCAATGTAAGAACCCAATAGAAAATGAAACAGCCAATTCAAAAAAGCTATACAAATGGTCAATAGTATATGAAAGAATCTTCCCAGTGGCTCATCATTAAAAAAAAAAAAAAAAATCCATCATCATGAAACAGATTACAGAAAAAAGTCACATGATTATCTCATTAAATACAGAAAAAGGAATCATTAAAATCAAGTCAGTTCCAATTAAGTCTTTGTATAATGAGCCTAAAGGAGAACTTCTCTAACCTGATAAAGAGTATTCTCCAAATACCTCTAGCAAGTATCATACTTCATGCTTTATTTTGTGAGCATCTCCCTCAAATAAAAAACAAGACAAGGGGTGCCTGGGTGGCTCAGTCTGTTAAGCATCCAACTTTGGCTCAGGTCATGATCTCACCATTTGTTGGGTTCGAGCCCCATGTCAGACTCTGTGCTGACAGCTCAGAGCCTGGAGCCTGCTTCAGATTCTATGTCTCGCTCTCTCTCTCCCCTCCCCCAAACCCCCCCACCTCAAAAATAAATATTAAAAAAAAAAAGACAAAAATTCCTATCATTACAATAACCGGAAGTTCTGGCTGATGCCAAGATAAGAAAAAGACATGAGAGAGAAGAATTGGAAAGGAACCAGTTGTCCTTATTTACAGACAATAATTATCTACCTAAAAAATACAAGAGAAATCTGTAAACAACC
Organism: Panthera uncia; assembly: GCF_023721935.1. NCBI lineage: Eukaryota > Metazoa > Chordata > Mammalia > Carnivora > Felidae > Panthera > Panthera uncia. The sequence goes on from NC_064807.1 coordinate 29,764,153, forward strand.
TATTAATAAAACTTTTGCAAAGTTCCTGGATACAGATGATTAACACACAAAAACCAAGAGTTTTTCTATATACTTGTAATAACCAACTATGAAATATAATAGCATGTGCATATCCTTTATGAATATATGGCAAGATAAAGCAGGTTTATAACTGGGAAGACTCACTATCACAAAGATGGTGATTACCCTCAAACTAAAGGCAATTCTTACTAAAATCTCAATACAGCCTGACAAGCTGATTCTAAAATTAATCTAGAAGACAGCAGGAACCACGAAGAACTGAACAGGAAGGGGGCCCTTGCCCTACTAAATAGTAAAATTTAAAATAATTTAGGTCCTGTAGTATTGGCACAGATATAATAGACAAAAGGTAAAGATGAGAGCCCACAGAGAAACCACATTTAAAAAAAAAATTTAACATTTATTTATTATTGAGAGACAGAGAGACACAGAGCTTGAGCAGGGGAGGGGCTGAGAGATGGAGAGGCACAGAATCTGAAGGAGGCTCCAGGCTCTGAGCTGCCATCACAGAGCCTGACGCAGGGCTTGAACTCACAAACTGCGAGAAGTCGGACATTTAACCGACTTGGCCACCCAGGCGCCCCGAGAGAAACCACATTTACATGGAAACCTCCCATATGGCAGAGGTGGCATTACAGATCAGTAGGAAAATTACTCAGTACAAAGTATAGGGATAATTGGTTGTCCACTTTGTCAGGGGTGGTAGGAGGAAGTTGGATCCTTATCTTACACCATCAGCCACCACTCCCCAAAGAAGAAAAAAATCCCAGGTGGATTGAAAGTCTAGATATGAATGGCACCTGGGTGGCTCAGTCCCTAAGTGTCTGACTCCTGATTTTGGCTCAGGTCATGATCTCACAGTTTGTAAGCTGGAGCCCCACATCGGGCTCTGCACTGAAAGCTCAGAGCCTGGTTGGAATTCTCTCTCTCAAAATAAATAAACACTTAAAAAAAAAAAAGTCTAGGGTGCCTCGGTGGCTCAGTTGGTTGGGTGACTGACTTTGGGCCAGGTCATGATCTCGCGGTTCATGAGTTCAAGCTCCGCGTCGGGCTCTGTGCTGACAGCTCAGAGCCTGGAGCCTGCTTCAGATTCTGTGTCTCCCCCTCTCTCTGCCCCTCCCATGTTCATGCTCTGTCACTCTCTGTCTCTCAGTAATAAATAAATGTTAAAAAAAAAATAAGTCTAGATATAAGAAGAAAGCTTTAAAAGTTTTAGAATATAGAAAAATAACTCATAACAGTGAAGGGATGGGTTTTTTTTTAAACAAAACATAAAAGGTACTAACTATGAAGCAAAAGATTGAGAAATTTGGTCACATGAAGATTTAATGCTTCTGTTCAATATGAGACTCCATAAGCAAAATTTTAGAAGATAATTCACACACTAGAAGATAGTTACAATGCATACAAGCAAAAGAGGATTAGTATCAGAACTTATAAACAACTATAAATCACAAAGAAAAAAGCTAACATCCCAATAAATAAATGGGCAGAAGATGGGAGTAAGAAATTCACAAAAGAAGAAACCTAATTGTTCTTGCTCCTCTTTTTAAAAAGGACCTATAAGATGAGTATGGTTTTAGTCTGTGCTATGCCTTGTGATGAACTGAGTTTACTCGTCAGAATAAACTATGGCAACAACTAACCCTGAAATCGTAGTGATTTAGTTCACTACAACAGAGGTGTATTGCTTGTTGGTGCTACATGTATCACAGGTGGGGGGGGGGGGGGGGGAGGAGGCTCTATTCTATGCAGTCATCCAAGAATATGGAATAGAGGCTCCATCAGTTGCAGATGCACCATCTGGAATTTATCCTTGTGGCTGGTTGACCATGTGCCAGTGACTGCTTCTATAAGTAATTCCAGTGGCCTGCAGATCTAAATGCACACAGATATAAACCAAGTCCCTTAATTTTATCAGTAATAATGCCTACATTTTAATCTTTACCTGTTTAACTCCTGTGTTCCTCTATCAGTTGCTCTAAAACTAAGGTGGGGAAAAAAAGAGTAATCTTATCTAAAGAGACCCAAAAATCTTCACCCAATGTTACATTAGTCTCCATACTCATCTATATTCCTGAAATATTTAATCTTTTTTTTTTTTTTTAAAAAGGAAGCCACTATAAGAACTGCAATGGTTTTCACACCTTTCAGATCATTAGAGCAAGAGAAACTAAGAAAATGTCATGGGGTGCCAGGGAGGCTCAGTCAGTTAAGTGTCCGACTCTTGATTTTGGCTCAGGGCATGATCTCACAGTTTGGTTCGTGAGATCAAGCCCCACATCAGGTTCTGCACTGACAGCTTGGATCCTGCTTGGGATCCTTCCCCTCTCTCTCTCTCTCTCTCTCTCTCTCTCTCTCCCTCTCCCTCTCTCTTTGCCCCTCCCCCACTCATCCATGCTCACACCCTTTCGCTCTCAAAAATAAGTAAACTTCAAAAAAGAGAAAGAAATGGGGCACCTGGGTGGCTCAGTTGGTGTCAGACTTCAGCTCAGGTCATGATCTCACAGTCCGTGAGTTCGAGCCCCACATCAGGTTCTGTGCTGACAGCTCAGAGCCTGGAGCCTGCTTCACATTCTGTGTCTCCTCTGTCTCTGCCCCTCCCCTGCTCATGCTCTCTCTCTCTCTCAAAAATAAATGTTAAAAAAAAAGAAAAAGAAAATGTGATCAAGGCACCAAACAGCTAGGAAAAACATGGCAAATATAAAACAGAATGAGATGGTAGGGATAAGTCCAAACATATTAACAATAATAAAATGCAAAATACTTAAATTCATCTACAAGAATTTCAAATTGACTTTAAAAATACATACTGCTTAATAAAGGCTACTAAAACAAAGCCCTATAAGGAAAATTTAAATGAAAAGATAGGAAAACAGTGCCTCATCTTAGACATTTTGCTTTTATTGCACTTCACAGATAGGATTTGTACAAACTGAAGGTTTGTGGCGACACTGCACCAAGCAATCTATTGGCACTATTTTTTCCAACAGCATTTGCTCACTTTGTGTCTGTGTGTCACATTTTGGTAATTCTCACAATTATTTCAAAAATTTCATTATTATTATATTTGTTATGGTGATCTGTGCTCTTTGTTAACTACTGTAATTGTTTGGGGTTGCCACAAACCACGTCCATATATAAGATGGTGAACTTAATCGATAAATGTGTGCATTCTGACTACTCCACTAACCAGCTATTCCCCTGTCTCCCCCTCTTCAGGCTTCCCCATTGACTGAGAAACAATATTGAAATCACGCCAATTAATACTCCTACAATGGCCTCTAAGTGTTCAAGTAAAAGGATGAATTATACATCCGTCACTTTAAATCAAAAGGTAGAAATTAATACTCTTAGTGAATAAGGCATGTCAAAAGCCTATTGATAGGCTGAAAGCTTGGCCTCTTGCACCAAAGAGCACATTTGTGAATGCAAGGAAAAAGTTCTTAAAAATTGAAAGTACTACTCCAGTGAACACATCAATGATAATAAAGTGAGACAGCCTTATTGCAGATTTGGGGAAAGTTTTAGTGGTATAGACAGAAGATCACACCAGTCATAACATTCCCTTAGGCCAACACCCAAGCCACCGATTCTACAAAAGCTGAGAAAGGAGGAAGCCTCAGCAGAAAAGTCTGATGCTGGTAGAGGTTGTTTCATAAGGTTTAAGAAGCCATCTCCATGACATACAAGTGCAAGGTGAAGCAGCAAGTTATCCAGAAGAACTAGCTAAGGTAATTAATAAAGATGGCTATACTCAACAACAGACTTTCAATGTAGATGGAACAGCCTTCCATTGGAAAATGTCATTTAGGACCTTTTACACCTAGTGAAAAAAAGTCCATGCCTGGCTTCAAAGTTTCAAAGGACAGGCTGACTCTCTTGTTAGGGCGTAACATAGCGAATAACTTTCAGTTGAAGCCAGTGTTCCTTTACCATTCTGAAAATCCTAGGGCCCTTAAGAATTATGCTAAATCTACTCTAACTGTGCTCTACAAATGGAACAACAAAACCTGGATGGCAGCACATCTGTTTATAGTATGGCTTACTGAATACTTTAAACCTACTGTTGAGACCTACTGCTGAGAGAAAAAAATCTTCTCAAAATATTACTGCTCATTGGCAATGTTCCTGGTCCCTCAAGAACTCTGATGGAGATACACAATGAGACAAACATGTTCATACCTGCTAAAAGAACACTCGTTCCGCAGCCAGCCCATGGTTCAAGGAGTCACTTTGACTTTAAATCTTACTATTTAAGAAATATGTTATGTAAGGCTATACCTGCCATAATACAGTGGTTCCTTTGATGGATCTAGGCAAGGTTAATCAAAAATTTTCTGGCAAGGATTCACCATTCTAGATCCATTAAGAACATTCGTGACTCATGGGAAGAGGTCAAATATCAACATTAACAGGAGTCTGGAAGAAGGTGATTCCTACCCTTGTGAATGACTTCAAGGGGTTCAAGATTTTAGTGGAGGAAGTCACTGCAGATGTGGTGGGAACAGCAAGAGAACTAAAATTAAAAGTGAAGTCTGAAGGTGTGACTAAATTGATGCAATCTCATGATAAAACTTGAATGGATGAGTTGTTCCTTATGATGATCAAAGAAAGTGGTTTCTTGGGATGGAATCTACTCCTAGTGAAGATAATGTGCAGACTGTTGAAATGACAGCAAAGGATTTCAAGTATTACATACTAATTGATAAAGCAGCAGCAGGATTTTAGAGGATTGACTCCAATTTTGAAAGAAGTTCTGTCGGTAAAATGCTATCAAACAGCACTGCATGCCTCAGAGAAATCGTTCTGTGAAAATCAATCAATGTGACAGACTTCACTGTTGTCCTATTTTAAGAAACTGCTACAGCCACCCAACCTTCACAACTACCTCCCTGGTCAGTCAGCAGGCACTCTCCACCAGCAAAAAGATTTTGGCTCACTTAAAGCTCAGGTGACGGCATTTTTTAGCAATAAAGTATTTTTTTATTTATTTTTAATTTTTTAAATGTGTATTTATTTTTGAGAGAGAGAGACAGAGTGTGAGCAGGGGAGGGGCAGAGAAAAAGGGAGACACAGAATCTGAAGCAGGCTCCAGGCTCTGAACTGTCAGCACAGAGCCTGATGCAGGGCTTCAACTCAGAAACAGCAAGATCATGACCTAGATCGATGTCGGGAGCTTAACCTACTGAACCACCCAGGCGCTCCATTATAAAGTATTTTTTAATTAAGTATATACACATTGTTTTTTTCGACATAGTGCTACTGCACACTTAAAAGATTATAGTGTAAACATAACGCTTATGTGGAGTGGGAAACCAAAAAGTTCACTTGGTTTGCTTTACTATGATATTCTCTTTATTGCAGTGTTCTGGAACCAAACCCACAAATACCTCCAAGGTATGCCTGTAGAATTCATAGTAAAAAGCAATAAAAAGATGATGTTTCATGATTAAAGATATAATCTACCAGGAAGCCTGCATGGCTTAGGGTGTTAAGCATCCAACTCTTAATTTCGGCTCAGGTCATGATCTCCTGGTTCGTGAGACTGAGCCCCATGTCAGGCTCCATGCTGACAGCACATCGCTTCCAGGCCAGCCCATTTAATTGATGGTACAAAACTCTGCCGAATTCTCTTTCCTTCTGACAGCAGCATTCAAGATTATAGTCATAACACAAACCATGTTAGAAAACTGGCAGAGTCCATAAAAAAAAAAAAATACATGTTCACCAAGAAAGATAGAAAGGTTCATAGAATCATTTGAAAATAATGACTGAAAACTAATGTTCAGAAACAGTAGACTGAAACACTGTGATACTTCTTACAATGTAATATTAAATAACACTAAGAATGAATTAACTATGACCATGCACAATATCATGGATGACTCTCACAAACATACTATTTAGTGAAAGAAGCCACACAAAAGAGTACATACAGTATGGTTTCATTTATATTTCAAAATCAGACAAATCTTGGCAACAAAAATCAGGAGAGTGGGGTGCCTAAGTGGCTCAGTTGGTTGAGCATCTGACTCTTGATTTCGGCTCAGGTCATGATCTCGTGGTTCATGGGATCAAGCCCCACATTGGGCTCTGCATGGACAACGTGGATCCACAGGGAAGATTTAGAATAGGTCTTACCTCACCAATGATGGGTATATGTCACGAACAAAAAATAAACCTTTGCTTGTTACATCCCACTAAGATTTTGGAGTTGTAATCACAATATAACCTAGCCTATCCTGAACTTATCTTTAGATGTTTATGAAAAGTCTTAAACTAAAACACAAAATGCAAAAGCTATAAAGAGAAAGGATTTGATAAATTTACAAAAGACACCATAACAATACTTTTTAGAGATGGGGTGGGAGGAGAGAATAATACTGTAGCCAACCTGAATTCCCATAAAAATAAGTATATAATATTGGGTTATAATCCAAAGTATACAATAAATATGGACAAATGCTGATACAAATAAGTGCTTAAATAAGTAAATGGAAGAGAGACAAAACTTTCTTACAGAAGAATTCCAAATAAAATAGGTAGATACTTCCCTCCAAGAGGTGGAGCATAACCCCTCCCCTCTTTTGAGTGTGTGCTAAACTTAGTGACTTGCTTCTAAAGAATACAGTATGAAAAGGGAAAAATGGCAACTTTACAGAGGAGAAACCTGGCCAATGCTACTTTTTTTTTTAATTTTTTTTAACGTTTATTTATTTTTGAGACAGAGAGAGACAGAGCATGAACGGGGGAGGGTCAGAGAGAGAGGGAGACACAGAATCCGAAACAGGCTCCAGGCTCTGAGCAGTCAGCACAGAGCCCGACGCGAGGCTCGAACTCACGGACAGCGAGATTGTGACCTGAGCCGAAGTCGGACGCTTAACCGACTGAGCCACCCAGGTGCCCCTGGCCAATGCTACTTTAATGCACATGGTCATGATTAACCAGTGATGTCATGTGGATTTCATGTACTCTCAATATGATGTGTAAGAAGGGCACTTCTCTGTGGTATTCACTCCAAAAACCCAGTCTAGTCATTAGAAAATATCAAGTGCAACTAAGGAACATTCTACAAAATACCTGAACAGCACTCCTCAAAACTGTCAAGGAAACTGTCAAAGACCTTAGATGACTAAGAAGGTAGCACCAAAATCAATGTAGTATCCTAGACTGAATCCTGAAATAGAAAAGACATTAATGGAAAAACTGCAGATATCTGAATAAAGTCGAATATACTTAATAGCAACATACCAATGTATGTTAAGGTATCTTAAGGTACCAGAGTAATTCAAGATGATGTAGAGACTGAATTATGTCCCCTAAGATACGTTATCTTGAAGCCCTAAACCCCAACAGGACTATATTGGAGATACGGCCTTCAAAGATCTCATTAAATGAGGTCAAAATGGTGGGGCCCTAGTGCAACAGAACTGATGTCCTTATAAGTAGAGGAGACACCAGAGATCTTTCTCCCTCTCTGTGCACACACAGAGTAAAAGCCATGTGAGGTCATAGCATGCTGGGAAGAGAGGCTTCACCAAAACCAACCATGGTGGCACCCTGATCTTGGGACTTCCCACATCCAGAACCAAAAGAAATAAATTCTCATTGTTTAAATCACCCACCCTGCAGATTTTATTTTGGCAGCCTGAGGTGATTAATGCAGATACTAACATTGGAGGAAACTGAAGAGTATACAGGAACTCTCTGTACGATCTTTGCAATGTTTCTGTAAATCTAAAAAGTTATTTTTAAAAAAAGGAACCGACTGGAAGAAAATATTTATAACTTATATAATTAAAAGATATATAGACATATATAATAAATATAAAAAAATGCCTTTAAAATATCTTAAAATTGCAAACAGCCCAAAAGAAAATTGAGTAAAATATAAAAAACCAAATCAGAAAAGTAAACACAAATGACAAAAAAAATGAGATGTTTAACCTAATTAGTAATTCAAAAAATAAAAATTATAAAACTATAATTCTGTTTCACACCATCAAACTGGAAAATATTTTAGATACTGATATTAATTAGGGAAAGGTTGTGGGGAAATAGCTACTTTTATACAAAGAAGGTGGGACTATAAATTGAATACAGGCATCCTGGAGAGCAGTCTGGCAGTGTCTATTATGCCTGTAACCCTTGACCCAGCTGGTTCCCATTCTTAGTATCTACCTCAGAGAAATGCTAGCGTAGGAGCACTAAGAAGCATTTGTGAAGAGGTTTACTATATAGCACTGTCTGCAATAAAACTAAACAGAATTAACAATTGTTATCAATAGCAGAACAATTACATAAACTGTTGAAGTCCTACTGTGACTTAAAATTAATGAGGGGGCACCTGAGTGGCTCAGTCAGTTAAGCATTCGACTTTGGCTCAGGTCATGATCTCATGGTCCATGGGTTCGAGCCCAGCATCAGGTTCTGTGCTGACAGCTCAGAGCCTGGAACCTGCTTTGGATTCTGTGTCTCCCTCTCTCTCTGCCCCTCCCCTGCTTGAGCACTGTCTCTCTCTCCCTCAAAAATAAATGAAAACATTATTTAATAAATGAAAACTTATTTAAATTTTTTTTTAAATTAATGAGGTAGAGCACTGTGAAATCTCTTCATACTACTACAAAGACTTTTTTTAAAAAAAATAAATGAACAACATCTATTAAAAAAAAAAAAAAGAAACAGTGAAAAACAGCCATATCCCTACAGGTAAATATATGCATATGAAAATAAACAGCAAAGCAAATGGAAGAAAACTCAACACCAAACAGTTAATGTAAACAAAAGGAACTCGGATTGGGGGGGAGGGGGGACTGATATTTTATCAGTATTACTTGGGTTTTTAAGAACATCTTAAAAGTTGGTCTTTTTTACTTAGTTTATATGTAATTCAAAATCTGTTCCTCTGGGGAGCAAGGAAGGGATGGGGAAGGAAACCATCATCTTTCCCCTCTCAACCTGGGTGGCCTAATTCCCTGTTAATAAATGCAGTGAAACAGCTATTTTTGGCCAGGACAAGATCTACCATCCCAGGGACGACATCAGTTTAAATTAAAGCATTAGTAGCTAGCACTCTTAACTGGAAGAATAAGATAGCGACTCCTGCCAGCTGCCTTTCACCATCCTTCCTTATCTAGTCTATCCTTCATCCCTGAGCTGGAGATTCAAATTTGTTTGACTCTCAATGCACTTTACAGGGAACTACAAAAGGGTGGCAAAGATAAGACAGCTCTATCAAGCTCTCTGGTCCTTCTCTTTAAAACAGGGGCTCTAAAACTTAAATCACTGGGGGTCCCCGGGGTGGAGGGGGAATCTCCCCAGCCCTCTGTCTCACATGTTCTCTGGCTACGTGACAAAAAGCAAAATTAAGAGTTCTAGACTCGGGGCGCCTGGGTGGCTCAGCCAGCTGAACGTCCGACTTCAGCTCAGGTCAGGATCTCACGGTTCGTGAGTTTGAGTCCCTACATTTGAGCCTCGAATCAGACTCTGTGCTGACAGCTCAGAGCCTGGAGCCTGCTTCGGATTCTATGTCTCCCTCTCTCTCTGCCCCTCCCCTGCTCACGCTCTGTCTCTCTGAAAAATAAATTAAAAAACATCAAAAAAAAAAAGTTCTAGCCTCTAATTTCCTGTGTCTTTGAGTGTTGTATAATTACTCGTATCTGAAACTTGTAATATATTTACTAAGTTTACCAGAAGGTAGGTGCATCATACAGACGAATTCTTGTTTTATATAATGGCATTGGGCTATTGGTAAATTTGCTTTCAAACTGCATATACAAGGGTGAAAGGTATACAATTTGGTTTAAGCTACACTGTGGGACAAATCAGTTGATCTAGGGGCAGCTGCTCTAATCAGAAGCTACAGAGATGGGCAGCTATTAAAGTAGGAAACTCACATTCCAGAGATGATACAATAGCTTTTCTATTATCCATATATCTGGAGAATTTACAATTAAAACAGTGAATGCCAAGTGGTTTTTACTGGTAAACTGAGTAGCTTGCTAATCAGAATAATTGTTAGAAAGGGCTCTCATTGGTAACATTAATAGCTGTCCATATATGTAGATGGTCTAAAATACTCTACAGATTATAAAGTAATGTGACTCCTATTTAGGGATAGTGTTAGAGCCTGAAGTCTAGATGTCTAAACTGGCCCCTGTCCAGCTGCTAGCTGTGAGGATTTCTGTTTGGTGCCAACTATAAGGTTAACAGAATCCTGTACCTGGAATACTGTCATGTCTGCCTCAAGTGAACCTGTCACAAAAGCAGGGGTCAGATTACCTAAAATTTCAGGAGCTAAGTCTACAGGAAAGGGTGTATCGTAGTTTATGCCTGCTTGCTAAGAATACTGAATGAATCACTGTTGTATAGAAGAATTGTTTTTATCTGAGACTAGCTTTCATTATAACCTGGTAGATTAAGGCCGTAGTAGAGTTAGCTAAACCCTATCTACCTCAAGTTTTCCTGCAGTTACTGTTATCTATCAAAAAGTCCTAAGAGCTATGCATGACCAAACCGGTTCAGGTCAGTTTCCATCAGTACAATACAAAAGTCAGATTAGATCTGGCATCACTAACATGCCCTAAAACATTTGGATCACAGTCATGGAAATAAGACAGGAGCCAGAGAGAGGAAGTCACACTGAAATAAAGCAGCCACGTTCAGCAGACATTTTTTTTCTAGGATCCTAAACCAAGAACTTTGATAGATAAATTCTAATTTATCTACCTAAATAAATGTTTCAAAAGGCAGGGCACGTGGGGGACAGTGGTGTAAGTAAATGGTCTGTCTCATCTCAAATTTCTTGGCAGTGAATTTAAAAAAGACTTACTTTAATGAGTATTTTTAATATAACTGCCTTATCAGAAGCAAATTCTTATATACAATACTCACTATCTCTGATGGTATTTTAATGCCCTCCTAACGATATTTAGGACAAATCACAATTTTAGGCCACTAGTCCTATCAATAACCAATTTTTTTCTATAGAAAAATATATAAGGGAGAGTTTTCAAAATTATGCCAATTTGGTTGTGATTTTTAAGAAAATGAGGAAGAGGATTTTGACTATATATCAAAAAAATTTTAAAGGGAAAGACAAAAGATTTGAAGGCACTTTATGAAAGAAGTCATAGGAATGGCCTATAAGCTCATGAAAAAGGTATTTAAATCACACATATGCAAATTAAAACCATAATGAAATATCTACACCCACTAGAATGGTTACAATTAGAATGACACGGAGGGGCGTCTGGCTGGCTCAGTTGGGGAGCATGTGACTTGATCTTGGGGGTTTTGAGTTGAGCCCCACACTGTGTGTAGAGATTACTTGAAATCTAAAAAAAGAAGAAAAAAAAGAATGATAACACCAATTGTTGGGGAAAATGTAGAGCAATTACAACTCTCAAACACTGCTACACGGAATTTAAAATGGTAGTGACAAAATAAAATAAAATAAAATAAAATAAAATAGTATTAAGACATTGGAAAAGTTTAATAGTTATATATACTTTTCCTATGACCCAACCATCCTACTCCTAAGTACATACTCAGAGCAGTAAAATGTGTCTACAGAAAGACTTGTATGGGAGTTATTTGTAGCAGCTTTAGAAAGAGCCCCAAACTGGAAAGGAGAATGCCCACCAACAGGAGAATAGATAAAAAGATTGTTGTATATTTATGCAATGGAACACTACCCAGCAAAAACAAAAGAATGAAGTGTCAATACACAAAATAAAATGGATGCATCTCTTATGCTTAGCAAAAGAAGACAGACACAATAGTTCATGCTATATGATTCCAGACATAAATTTCAAGAACTGGTAAAACTAATCTATATGGACAGAAATCAGAACAGTGGTTGTTGGGGGTAAGAATGAGTTGACTGGAAAGGAGCCCAGAGGGAACAGTAGTTCACAGGGGTATATACTTGTTAAAATTAAAATTGTACACATAAATCTATGCAATTTACTGTATATAAGTTATACTGTACTTTTTAAAAGTGGAGGGCAAAAAGAATCTTAAGTGGTACACATTCATGAAAAAACTACAGAATATTTTGTATAGAATATAATTAAGAATTATCTTGACCTAATTAACTGGATAGCATAGACCATGAATAATAAATTACACTGCAAAAAAAAGGAAAAAGGCAGAAAAGGTCATGTGGCTAGTAGAAAGACTGTTGAGTATTTGGTGAAAAGTAAATATTTTTATTCTTCCTAAGGCTGTAAAAGATTATTTATAAAAATAAAAAAAATTTTTAAGCAGTCCCTCTGGTCCTAAAATTTTCACAAAGGAAAAATCACAGATCCAGGGCCTATCTTTATTCATAGATTCTCTGCCATTCCTTATATTCCATCAAACATATTATTTAATAAAGTACTCTGGGTTGCAAATAAGGAGAACAGGAACTCTGTTAAATACCATCTCATATGGCTCTAAGACTTCCTAAGTAACATAAATATAGCAGAATAATCTAGAGTTCTTATTCCTTCTCTTAAAACTACTGATCCAACTCTCTCGCACTGCCTACAACACTGCTCCAGTAGAACTTTCAGTAGTGATGGAAATGTGCAGCATCTGCAAACATGGTTAGTGGTTACTAAAATGAACATAGACTTAGGGGAAATAGGTTCTTCAGCTTCTGATCTATACATTCTGGCAAGTGGATAATTAAGAAACAAAAGTCCTCCACTGTGGGCAAAACAAAATTAAGGGAGCTATGGCTTTTCCTCTGCTTTCAGGATCTTTGGTTCCAAGAGTCCTGATCTTAACACCAAGCCTCAGGACACAACTCTGCTTTTCTCTGGGGTTTGAAGAGAATGAGAAGCACCTGTGGTCAGAAACACAGCCTACCCAGCATAGTGCCTAAGACACAACAGGTACCCACAGTAAATGCCTGTTTAAGAAACCAGTTTAATAAATGGAAGGAGGGTAGACAAGGCCAGAGGAAAAGGCGTCCTTTATTGAGTACATTCTGGGATAGGCACTTTACACAACTTATCTCATTTTATTTTTCACCACAGCCTAGAATAGAGATTATCGCCTCCATTTTACAAATGGGAGAGGCAGTGCAAGGAAGAATAAGTAACTTGCACAGCTTGTGACAGTGGGGTAAAATACGGCTTTGAACAAATATAACCAATGTAGCCAGAATTCACTCATATATAGTTGCATATATACCAGTAATTGCCATATAGCATTTTTTTAAAGCCCCCTATTTCTCACAATTATACTGCAGTTTGGCTTCAAGGAAAGCCTATGGAAAAATAAGTGGCTCAAGGTAGGTGACTTCCAAAACTGCTTATTTCATAAGCTATTAAAATTTGAAAGCCATATCATAACATGTTTTTCAAAAGAAAAGAGAGGCCAAAAACACTGAAATCTGCATCATATAAAGAGATGCTTTATTTGAGCTTTTCCAGGCTCAAAGCTTGCTTCCTTGGGGGGAGCTTGGACACCAGAACAAACACTCTGGGGGGTCCAGAAGGAACACTGGAAGCAGCACAACTTTGTGGAAACCTAAGAAAGAGAGTGGGCTGTTCACTGAAAGCCCTCTATTAACCCAGCCACACGGCATCATTCAGCAAAGGAGCATTCTATCTTGCTTACAGGTCATTTTTTGACACAACTAATTTTCACAGCAGTAACATTTACCTCTCTGCAGCAGCTCTACATGAAACAGTAAACCTAAGGATTTTAAGAGAAATTTGTGTATGCTTTGAATTTGAAGAGGAAATAGCTCTTGCTAAGTTTAACATAATTTTGAGGGAGATTTCTTGTTCTTAAAAAATTTTTTTAAAGAAAAGTTTTCAGAGAAGTCATTAAATATACACGAATTTAATGCCAATTATATTTATTATCTACTTAAAAAAATTTTTTTAATGTTTATTCATTTTTTGAGAGAGAGAGAGAGAGAGACACACACACACACAGAGCATGAGCAGGGGAGGGGCAGAGAGAGAGGGAGACAAAGAATCTGAAGCAGGCTCCAGGCTCTGAGCTGTCAGCACAGAGCCCAACGCCGGGCTTGAACTCACAGATCATGAGACCATGACCTGAGCTGAAGTCAGTGCTTTAACGGGTTGAGCTACCCAGGCACCCAGATATTTATTATCTACTTTAAAACAACATGGTATTCAGATTATAACTATGAAGCACAGCTTTATATTTTACAGTATTACTTAAATACTTGTAATTGAAAAACACTGCCTGAAAGCAGAAGTGAAATTCTCCTGTTTTAAAAAAAACAAAAAACAAAAAAACAGAAAGCAGGGGCGCCTGGATGGCTCAATCGGTTAAGCTTCCAACTTCAGCTCAGGTCATGATCTCACAGTTCACGGGTTCAAGCCCTGCATCAGGCTTAGTGCTGACAGCTCAGAGCCTGGAGCCTGCTTCTGATTCTGTGTTTCCCTCTCTCTCTGCTCCTACCCAGCTTGTGCTCTGGCTCACTTGCACACTCTCTCAAAATTAAACATTAAAATTTTTTTAAATTTTTTAAATGTTTTTATTTATTTTTGAGACAGAGAGAGACAGAGCATGAGCAGGGGAGGGGCAGAGAGAGGGGGAGACACAGAATCTGAATTAGGCTCCAGGCTCTGACCTGTCAGCACAGAGTCCGATGAGAGACTTGAACTCACAGAGTGTGAGATCATGACCTGAGCTGAAGTCAGACGCCCAACCAACTGAGCCACCCAGGTGCCCCAACATTAAAAATTTTTTTTAAAAATAAAAAACCATAAAGTACTAAAGTTGCTAATAAAATTTATAACTCATATCTTTTATTTTTGTTTAAATTGAATGGCTATGTATAAGCATTCTGTTAATGCTTAATCATACACTCTCAACTTTCCTGACCAATTCTAATTTCAAATATTCTGCTCCACTCTTAAAAGTAATCCTTATATTTATCAGATGCAGTTATTTGCTTAAAATACAAAAAACATTCTCTGAAATCTGGATTCTTGATCTCCAACAGCCTAATGTTTTCCAGAGGAATACCTACACAAATAACAGTATTAAGATCAGTCAACAAATAGAAATAAATGTGAAACTTTTTTAAAGTGTATTTACTTATTGATATATAGAAAGAGAATGAGTGGGGGAGGGGCAGAGAGAGAGGGAGAGAGAATCCCAAGCAGACCCCATGCTGTCATTGCAGAGCCCAAAGCGGGGCTCAATCTCACCAACCATCAGATCATGACTTGAGCCAAAATCAAGAGTTGCCACTTAACCAATTGAGCTACCCAGGCACCTCGAAACTTCCATTTTTTAAAACTGCTCTTTTTGTGGGTGTTATCAAAAACAGTGTAATATAGGGGTGCCTAGCTGGCTCAGTGGGAAGAGTATGGGACTCTTGATCGCAAGGTTGAGTTCTGAGCCCCACATTGGGTACAGAGATTACAAACGATTTTTTTTTTTAGAAAGTGGGTGCAAGAGAGCAAGGGGCAGAGAGAGGGAGAGCAAATCCCAGGAGGGGCAGAGTGGGGGGTGGGGTGGGAAGGGAGAGAAAGAAAGGAAGGAAGGGAGAGGGGAAGAGACAGACAGAGATAGAGAAGCAGGGCTCACCCGAAGCAGGGCTCCTGTTTACCTGAAACAGGCTTGAGCTCACCCAATGTGGGACTCGAAATCACCAACCATGAGACCATGACCTGAACTGAAGTCAGATGCTTAATGACTGAGCCACCCAAGTGCCCCAAACAATTTTTTTTAAAAAGACCTTATTAAATTGTAATCTATATTAAAAAAACAAAAAACAAAACAGCATAGGGGCACCTGGGTGCCTCTGTTGGTTAAGTGCCCAGCTCTTGGTTTTGGCTCAGGTCATGATCTCATGGCTTCATGGGTTCAAGCCCCATTTGGGCTCTGCGCTGCCTGTTTGGGATTCTCTCTCTGCCCCTCCCCCACTTGCACTGTCACTGTCTGTCTCTCTCTCTCTCTCTCTCTCTCAAATAAACTTAAAAAAAATAGCATTAACAAAATCTACCATCTTAACCATTTTTAAATGTATCGTACAGTAATTTTAACTTATGCACATTGTTGTGAAACAGATCTCCAGAACTTTTTCATCTTGAAAAACTGAAACTCTATACCCACCTAGAACAGGCAACTGCCCTTTTCCACCTCCTCCCAGAAGGACAACCACAATTTACTCTCTAAGAGTTTGACTGCTTGAGGTACCTCATATGTAGAATCATACAGTATGTGTCTTTTTGTGACTGGCTTATTTCACTTAGCATTAAGGTCCTCAAAGTTCATTGACGCTTTTGTATATGACAAGATTGCCTTTTTTTAAGACTGAATAATATCTCACTTTATGTATATCCGTATTTTCTTTATCCATTCACCTGTTATGGGCATTTAGGTTGCTTTCACCTCTTGGCTATTGTGGAAAATGCAGTGAACATAGATATGTTAGCTCTTTGAGATCCTGTTTTCAGTTCTTTTAGATAGACACCAAGAAGTGGGATTGCTGGATCACACAATAGTTCTAATTTTAACTTTTAAAGGCCTTTATACTATTTTCCATAGCAGCTGCACCATTTTACATTCCCACCAACAGTGCACAAACATTCTAATTTCTCCACATTCTTAAAACACTTGTTATTTTGGCTTTCTTTTTATAGTGCCCATCCAAACAGGTATGAAGTAATAACTTAGCTGTGGTTTTGATCTGAGTTTCCCTAATAATTAGTGATGTTGAGCATTTTTTCATATGCTTGTGTGAGATAACAGAAAACATATACAGTAAAACCTTGGTTTGTGAGCATGCTTGTAATCCAAAGCACTTGTATATCAAAGTGAATTTCCCCATAAGAAATAGTGGAAACTCAGATGATTCATTCCACAACCCAAAAATATTCATATAAAAATGATTACAATACTGTAATGTAATACAAAGTAATAAAGGAAATACAAAATATAAAGAAAAATAAACAAATTAACCTGCACTTACTTTTGAAACCTTTGTGGCTGGTTTGAGGGAGATAAGAGAGAGGAGGGTTATTGTGTAGGATGACTTTCACTATCACTAACAGAATCACTGCTATCTATTGGCTCAATGGAATATTTTCCTGCATGGGGACCATTGTATACGCTCACATGGATGTTGACTACAGTATTAATAAACCCTTGTCATATACTGTATTTAATGTAACTGGCAATAAGGCAACAGAGGAAATGGTCTATTTCTGCAGGCCGCCTGACCTAGAATGAAGCAAAGCATTCCTAAGCTTACTTTGTATGGAAAAGCAAAGGACTGTCCACAGGTGCTTTGAAGTGACAAAAAATACACCAGTTTTGGGCACCTTCCAACCTTCTGAAAAATCAGATGTCTGCCAAACACTGCAGCCTGAGACCAAGCATCCGAGCATGGGAAAGGATCACGCACAACTCCACAGTGAGAGTGAGTGAGTGAGTGAGAGAGAGAGAGAGAGAGAGAGAGAGAAGAACCATTGGCTCGGTTGTGATGTGACATTTGGCATCACATACTAGTACTGCAAGACATCACTCATTTATCAAGTTAAAATTTACTAGAAACGTTTGCTCGTCTTGAACACTCACAGAACAAGTTGCTCACAAGCCAAGGTTTTACTGTATATTGGTCTCGGCCCCCCAGTTCCTGGCACAGAGCTCCTAAAACCCTTGTAAGAAGAACACTAGGAGTATCTTTTGTTCTGATATTTGGTCTCTGATCCTGGTTCCTGACACAGGATCCTAAACCTCTAGAAACTCCCCAGGGTGATATGAGTGTCTTTTGTTCTAATGAGGGGACTCTGGTAGGGCCCTAGATGAGGGCTGGTCACCAGAAAGAGCAAGCCATATTACAAGCTTGCAATATTCAGTCCTGCCCTGAATTCTCTAGAGAGGGGCTAGAAATGGAATTGATAAATTGATCATGCCTAGATGAGGAAGCCTCCCTAAAAATGCCAATAGTATGGGGTTTGGGGAGTTTCTGGGTTGGTGAACACATACAGGTACTGGGAGAACAGTGGGCCCAGGGAGGGCATGGAAGCTCCATCCTATCCCACATACTCTATGCATCTCTTCCATCTGGATGTTCATCTGTATCCTATATTATATCCTTTTATAATTAACTGGTAAACAGTAAGTACTGTTTTCCTAAATTCTGTAAGCCTCTCTAGCAATTAATCAAACCTGAAGAGGAGTCATGGGAACCTCTGATTTATAGCCCATAGCCAAGTCAGAAGCACAGGTAACAACTTGTATTTGTGATTGGCATCTGAAATGGGGGAGAGGCAGTCTTGTGGGACTGAGCCCTTCATCTGTGAGATCTGATGCTATTTCTAGGTTGATAGTGTTAGAATTAAATTACATTATAGGATATCCAGCTAGTGTCACAGAATTGCTTGGTGTGGGAAAATCCACCCACATTTGGTAACCAGAAATATCAGAAATGACATATTCTGTGTAAGAGTAAAGGAGACACACAGGAGGGAAACCTGAGAGGTCTTTTTCTAATATAGCTTATTGACCCTTTATCTGTCTTCTTTGGGAAAATGTCTATGCAAGTCTTTTGCCTATTGTTTAGTTGGATTGATTGACTGATTGATTTTGGTGTTTTTTGTTGCTGTTGAGTTGTAGGAGTCCGTTATAGGAGTTCTCTACATATTCTGGATAGTGACCACCTTTACATTAACTCATTTATCAGATACATGGTTTGCATTTGTTTTTCTCATTCCATAGGTTTCACTCTCTTGTCCTTTGATGCGCAAAACTTTTTACATCTGATGTAGTCCCATTTGTCTGCTTTTGCTTTTCTTGCTATGCTTTTGGTGCCATATCCATGAAAACATTGCCAAATCCAGTGTCTTGAAGCTTTCCCTGTGTTTTCCTCTGGGAGTTTTAGTTTCTGGCTTTACATTTATTCCTTAATGCATTTTGCATTAATTTTTGTATATGATATAAGAATCCAACTTTATTCTTTTGCATGTGGATATACAGTTTTCCCAACACCATTAATGGAAGAGACTATCTTTTCCCCGTGGTATAGCCCTTGACCATACACATGAGGGTTTATTTCTAGGCTCTATTCTGTTCCATTGGTGTATGTCTTTCTTTATGCCACCGCCACACTGTTTTGTAGCTTTATAATATGTTTTGAAATGAGAAGTGTGAAGTCTCCAGCCTTGGTTTTTGTTTTAATATTTTCAAGTCTTTTTATTTATTTTTGAGAGACAGGGGTGGGGGGCGGGGGGGGGGGAAGGGGGGCAGGGAAAGAAGGGGAGACTCAGAATCCTAAGCAGGTTCCAGGCTCTGAACTGTCAGCACAGAGCTCGACGCTGGGCTCAAACTCACAAACCATGAGATCATGACCTGAGCTGAAGTCTGACGCTTACACATCTGAGCCACCCAGGCGCCCCTAGCCTTGTTTTTCTTTTTCAAGATTGTCTATTTGAGGTCCTCTAAGATTCCATATGAATCCTAGAATTTTTTTCTATTTCTGCAAAATATACCATTGGGATTTTGATAGAGATTGTATAAAATCTTTGGCTCACTCTGGGTAGTATGGACATTTTAACAATATTAAGTCTTTCAATACACAAGCACGGAATGTCTTTCCATTTATCTGTGTCTTTACTTTCTTACAGCAACGTAAAACCATAAGTTTTTAAAAGGCCATTTTGCTTCTCAAGCAAATTTCTATTCATCAAAAAAAGAAATCTATGATTACCATTAGCTATACCAGCTTCCTCAACAGAGTTCAAAAACAGGTAGTTAAGGGGCACCTGGGTGGCTCAGCAGGTTAAATGTCTGACTCTTGGTTTTGGCTCAGGTCATGATCTCACAGTTCATGAGCTCGAGCCTTGCACTGGGCTCTGTAATGACAGTGCAATGCCTGCTTGGGATTCTCTCTCTCGCTCGCTCTCTCTCCCCCTCCTTTATCCCTGCCCCTCGCGAGTGCTCTCTCTCTCTCTGAATAAATAAACTTTAGAAAAACAAAAACAGGTTGTTAATAAGGATATTAATAGAGTCTTATTTACAAGAGCTATAACATACCAACATGATCAGAATGATCAATCCCTAAATTTTAATAGTTAAAAACAAAGCCATGATAATCATCTACAATGTAAAATTAATGTAGTATTAATGAAGTTATAGTAACCCCTCAATCTTTCTTCTAACATCTAAACATTCAGCACAGCCACTTCTATCTTCCAAATTCTGTGGTAGGCACTATGGAATCAAAGTTAAATAAAATTAAAATGTTTTCCATAATGAGTTCAGTTAACTGTTCAAGGAATTGGTATCATGTGAAATAAAAAAGAAAAAAATCCCATTTATAATAGTTAACAACAAAGATTAAATACCTAAAAAAAAGTTTAACAAGTGTAAGACACTGTGTGGTATGACATTTTAACACATTAATGAGCTACTCAAAAGACTACTTGAGCAAACAAGACATATTATGTTTGTGGACAGAAGAGTCATCATCCTAAAGATGTTTTCTCCCAGTTAGTTTTAAGTAACTAGCAAGACTTTTTGTTTATGGAATAGGTAAACTGAGCCTTAAATTCATATGGAAAAAGAAACAATCATAGCTGGAGGGTTTGTTTCTTTTTTAAGTCAATGGATTTTTATTTAAGAAATTTCACATGTGATTCCTTCCACTGCCAGTCAATCACCTTAGTTCCCTGCAAAGCCCGGGTCATAATCTTCAAGACAGCCCTTCAAAAAGAATTTTTGCTCAATCCACAGTTGTCATTGTCAGTAAGTCCACAATTCTTTTAGTTGAACTTCTCTGATCATCACTTGAATATCAACACTTCAAAAATTCACCACTTGTGGGGTACCTGGCTGGCTCACTCAGTAGTGTGTGACTCTTGATCTCAGGGTTGTAAGTTCAAGTCCACATTGGGTGTAGAGATTACTTAAAAATAAAATCGTAAAAAAAAATTTTGTCACTTATATAATCTTTGGGATCCAGTTTCAAGCAATTTACATTAAGGCCATGTAAGTTAAATTGTAGGAAGCACACTGATTACTATTTTGGCAAATCGTCTAAAATGTATTACTCCTTCAATTGCCTGGCTGGCTCAGTTGGTGGAGCATGTGACTATTGATCTCACGCTCATGAGTTCAAGCCCCACACTGAGTGTAGAGCTGACTTTAAAACACACACACACACACACACACACAAAATAAAATAAAATAAAATAAATAAAATAATATAAAAATAAAATAAAATAAAATAAAACATAATATTCCTTAATCATTTCTAATATTGAAAAGTCTTGTTACATCCACTTTTTACCCATGAGCCTAGTGAAAAATGCTACAGGTCTCATGGTCACTACTGCAGTAAACTTAACTGTGATGGGAAGTATAACCAGTGTCTCAAGGTAGCCACAAAAAGATTGTTTTTTTTTAAAGAGCTCTAAAAAGGAGCTAGCACTGGGGCGCCTGGGTGGCTCAGTCGATTAAAGGTCCGACTTCAGCTCAGGTCATGATCTTGCAGTTCGTGGGCTCGAGTCCCGCGTCAGGCTCTGTGCTGACAGCTCAGAGCCTGGAGCCTGCTTCAGATAGATTCTGTTTCCCTCTCTCTCTGCCCCTCCCCCACTTGTGCTCTGTCTCTCTCTCAAAAATAAACAAACATTAAAAAATAAAAAGGAGCTAGTACTACCAGATATTAAAATGTATTAAAAGGCCTCCATTACTAACACAGACCATTCCTAGCACCTGATAGACATATACACATAGAACAGAAGTTCTAAAATAGGCTCAGACACATACAAGAATGTAATACATGATAAAAATGATAAATCAAACCAGTCAAGTAGCCATCTGAAAAAACAAATAAAAGTGGCTCCATGTCCTCACAGAATTTCAAATGGAAAAACTATTTAAATGTAAGAAATTGAAAACATAATTTATATAAGAAAACAGAGGATTTCCACTACTAACCCAGACAGAGTTAATTTAACAGGAACCAGACTTATTCCTGCTGGCAGGAAAAAAACAAGTTTTGTTTTGTTTTTTTTAAGCCAGACAAATTACACTAAATAATGGTTTTCAAGATTCTGGCTATTAGGCAATGGAGGACAACAATGTCTGAAACACAGGAAACAAAAAAGTGAGCCCTGTAACTGCCCCTGCAGAGAGGGTAAACTGAGGCAGAACCCAGGTGACTCAAGTTGAGGAGATGGAGCTGAGTGCAGGAAAACCAAGGCAGCAAGAGTTCATAGGACAGAATACCAAAGAGAAGGAAGCAGCACAAAGAGAGAACTCCCAAGATTTGCACAGTCCTAAGTATTTAACAGAATTAAGTATAGAATGTTCATGTTAGGAAACTGCTGGAGGCCCAGAAAAGAATCATCCCAAAAGATTAGAGCAAACAGTGTCTGGCACTCACAAAAAGCTGGGGAAGGCACTTGTTTTCACAGGCCATTATGTAAAAACTCCTAAGACACAGTGGGTAAGAGTACTCAGAAAGGTCTTGCCTCAATAATGAATAATTAGCCCTTGACTTAGCACTGATCCAGGCCTGCTTAACAAATACAGAAATATCCAGCACACACTAAGATAAAATTCAGCATCCAACAATTGCCAGGCATGCAAGGAAGCAGAAAAGCACTACCCTTATGAAGAGAATAAGCAGTCAGTCAAAATAGTCCCAGAGCAGATGCATAAATTAGAACAAGCAGAGAAAGACATTAAAAGTTATTATAACTGTATTCATATGTTCCCTAAGTAGATGAAAATGCATGTCCACATAAAAACTTATGTATACATGTTCATAGCAGCATTACTCATAATAACCTAAAAGTGCAAACAACCCACATGTCCATGATGAAAAGATAAACAAAACGTGGTATTATTCAGCCTTAAAAAGGAATGAAGCATGGATACATGCCACAACATAAATGAACCCATAATCATTATGCTAAGAAACCAGTCACAAAAGATCACTAATAGTATGATCCCATTTATATGAGATATCTAAAATAGGAAATCTACAGTGACAAAAAAAGGTTGGTTGGTGATTGCCTAAGGGGAAGGGGAAGGGGAAGGGAATGGAGAGTAACTTCTATTTGGTACAAGGTTCCTTTTAGGGATAATCAAAATGTTGTAAAACTGGATTACGGTGATAGTTGCACAACTCCATGAGTACACTATTTACCTCCGAAATACTATTTTTTAAATATTTAATATTTAAATGCTATTTAAAATATTAAAAATAAACCATTGAAATGTACACTTTATTTTTTTTAATTGTTTTTTTAACGTTTATTTATTTTTGAGCAACAGAGACGGAGTGCGAGGCGGGGAAGGGCAGAGAGACAGGGAGACACAGAATCTGAAGCAGGCTCCAGGCTCTGAGCTGTCAACACAGAGCCCACTGTGGGGCTTGAACTTACGAACTGTGAGATCGTAACCTGAGCTGAAGTCGGATGCTTAACCGACTGAGCCACCCAGGCACCCCTGAAATGTACCCTTTAAATTGGTGGATTGTATGGTAGTTGAATTACATCTCAATAGAGAGGGAAAAAAAAAAAGAGAGAGACACATAAGATATTATAAGGGCCCAATTTGGAATGCCTTGGTGGCTCAGTTGGTCAAGTGCCTGACTCTTGATCTCAGCTCAGGTCTTGATCTCGGGGTTATACATTCAAGCCTGTGTTGGGCTCCATGCCCAATGTGGAGCCTACTTTAAGAAGAAAAGGGGGAGAGGCGCCTGGGTGGCTCAGTCGGTTAAGCATGGACTTTGGCTCAGGTCATGATCTCACAGTTCGAAAGTTCGAGCCCCACATGGGGCTCTGTGCTGTCAGCTCAGAGCCTGGAGCCTGCTTCAGATTCTGTGTCTCCCTGTCTCTCTGCCCTTCCCCCGCTCACACTGTCTCTCTCTCTCTCTCTCAAAAATAAATAAAACGTTAAAAAAAAAAAAAAGAAATGGGAAAAGTGCCCAATTCAAGCTTTCCTAAAGATGAAAATTGTAATCTATAAAATGAGGAACACACTGGATGGGATTAATGGAAGATAATAGGAGAAGAAAACATTAGTGAAATTGAAGGCACATTAGTGAACCTATCCAAAAGAAACAGAGTGAGAGAAAAAAAAACCCACAAATGAAAAGAGCATGAGCTGTGGGACAGTTTAAATGGTCTAAGACACAGTTAATTATACATTAAGGAAGATGAGCAGGCAGAAAAAAAATATTTTAAAAAATAATGGCTGAAAACTTTCTAAACTGATGGAACTCTATAAACACACAGATCCAAGAAGTTCAATGAATCCTAAGCACAAGAAACATAAAGAAAACTATGCTGTAAGCAAATGGCCCAAAACCAGTGATAAAGAGAAAATCTTGAAAGCAGCCAGAGGAAAAAGTACTTAATATATAGAGAAACAAAGACAAGGATATCAGATTTCCTGTTGGAACCAACGTGAGAATACAGGAGAGCAACATTTTTAAAGTACTTAAATTAAAAAGAAAATGCCAACCTTGAACTCTATACTAAGCAAATATCATTCAAAAAGAAAGACATAGGGGCGCCTGGGTGGCTCAGTCAGTTGAGCGTCCGGACTTAGGCTCAGGTCATGATCTCACAGTTCATGGGTTCAAGCTCTGTATCGGGCTCTGTGCTGACAACTCAGAGCCTGCAGCTTGCTTCAGATTCTGTGTCTCCCTCTCTCTCTGCTGCATCCCACTTGTGCTCTGTCTCTGTCAAAAATGAATAAACGTTAAAAAAAAAAAAAAGACATAACGGAAACATTTTTAGATATTCAAAGATGAAAGAGTTCATCACTAACAGACCTGCACTATAAAAAAATGTTAAAAAACATCCTTCAGGCAGAATGAAAATGACACCAGTTGTCCAGATCTGCACAAAGAATGAAGGGTGCTACAAATAACTACATAGGTAAATATGTAATATTTTTCTTACTTAAATCTCTTTAAAAGATTTTTTTAATGTTTATTTTAACAGAGCATACATAGAGAAGGCACAGAGAGAATCCCAAGTAGGTTCCCCACTGTCAGTGCAGAGCCCTACCTGGGGCTTGACCCCCACCCCACCCCACCCCCAACCATGAAATCATGACCTGAGCCAAAATCAAGAATCAGGCGCTTAACCAACTGAGTGAGCCACCCAGGAGTCCTTAAAAGATGATTGTTTTCACAAAAGTAATAGTATACTATGGAGTTTCTATGATATACTGCATGCATAAGGGGCACTTGGGTGGCTCAGTGAACTCTTGATTTCAGCTCAGGTCATGTCATGATCTCATGGTTTGGGGAATCAAGTCCCATGTTGGGGCTTAAATGTATAATATACATATTAAGTAAAATGCATGAGATCAACAGCATAAAGGCCAAGACAGGAGAAATGGAAGGAAACATGTATGAATTTCTTAATAACTTTGTTGAGGCCAACCAGGACTTAAAATCCAGAAGTCCAGAAGCCTTAAGAGAAAATATTATCAGGTTCACCTACATCACCACCACAACTGTAAGAAAATTAAAAAGGAAATGACAAAAAGAAAACACATTTGTAAATCATAACACATAATAACTTCCCTAATGTTTAAAGAGCCTAATGCAATAAAATTGAAACAGCAATGCATATTTGAAAGAGCAAATAGCCCAATAAAAAAGCGGGTAAAGATAATTTATAGCCAGTTTTTGGAAACTCAACCTGTGCTCATACAGGAAAACTACACTGAGACTATAATTTTCCACCTGTCAGACTGGCAAAAATCCAAAAGTCTGGTAACCTACTCTGTTGGTGAACTTTTAACAAGTTGTCTCATCCACCGCAGGTGGGAATGTAAATGGGTACGACTTCTACCAAAATTACAAGTATATATACACCTCTAATTCAGCAATTCACTTTTGAAAAGTTATTCCTATATACTTCTGCACATAAGACATATGTAACAGGTTATTCAAAACAGCATTATTTTTTATAGCTGAAGACTGAAAGCAATCCTAAGAAGTATGGGATAAGGGCTTACTTAAAGATTTTATGAGCATTATAAAGTTAAATTCTATGCAGCTATATAAATATGAATGAGGAAGTCTCTATGAAATCAAGTTGAAAGATCTCCAAGATATATCACATTCCATCAATTCTAAGATGTATGTTTTTTCACATTTGAATATCTCTGAAATTATGCAACAGCTTAAGATCTGTGACTTAGTTATAATCAGCAGCATGTCTCCTTTCTTTTTCTTTTTTTTTTTAATTTATTGATCTGTTTGGAGAGAGAGTGCGCTTAAGCGGGGTAGAGGCAGAAGAGAGAGGGGAGAGACAGAATCCTAAGCAGTCTCTGTGCTGCCAGCGTAGAGCCCTATGTGGGGCTCGAACCCATGAACTCTGAGACCATGACCTGAGCCAAAATCAAGAGCAATGCTTAACCCACTGAGCCACCCAGGTGCCCCATTTCTGAAGTACTTAATATATCCTGTTGTGTTTTATTTTGTTGTTGTTGTTGTTGTTTGTTTATTTTGAGAAAGAGAGAGATCATGACCTCATGAGCTAGGGAGAGACAGACAGAGAGGGAAAAAGAGAATCCCAAACAGGATGCATGCTCTCAGCCAGGAGCCCAACATGGGGCTTGATTCCACCACCACTGAAATAAGAGTCAGATGCTTAACCTACTGAGCCACCCAGGCACCCCTGTTGTGTTTTAGAATCAGTGAAATATGGTGTCAACTGAAAACAGCAAGGTGCAGAACCATGTGTAGAATATGCTATCTTTTAGTTCAAAAAGAATCTACTAAATACATTGAAGTACTCAGGATTATATCCTGAAACAGAAAAAAAAGATATTTATGTGGGGAAATCCAAATCAAGTCTGGAGTTTAGTTAATAGTTCACATCAGTGGTGGCTTCTTAGTCTTGACAAATGTACTATAGTAAAGTAAGATAATACTGGGGAAATAGGAAAGGTATATAAAGGAGCTCTCTGTACTATTTTTGCAACTTTTCTGTAAATCTGAAATTATTCCCCAATAAAAAAAAGTTTGTTGAAATAGTAATTTTTAAAAGTATCTACATTTTATGCATTTTTAAAAACTGAAGTCAAACGTTAACAAACTAAAACTTCTGGGGGATGGCAGAGTGGGTAGAAATAGACAAATATGGACAGAGAGGGCTGGCAGGAGACTGCTCAGCTTACATTTGTCTCAGAACCATATGAATATTTACCTATTCAGATATCAAGTTTAAAAATTATAATACAACAGGGGCACCTGGTGCCTCAGTCAGTTGAGCGTCTGACTCTTGACTTTGGCTCAGGTCATAGTCCCAAGGTAGTGGGATCAAGCCCTGCATCAGGCTCCATGCTGATCATGGAGCCTGCTTAAGATTTTCCCTTTCTCTGTCTCTCTCTCTCAGGGTACTTGGGTGGCTCAATTGGTTAGGCTCCTGACTCTTGATTTCAGCTCAGATCATGATCTTGCACTTTGTGAGTTCAAACCCCGCATCGGGTTCTGTGCTGACAGCATAGAGCCTGCTTGGGATTCTCGCTCCCCCTCTCTGCCCCTCCCCTGCCCATGCGTGCGCTCGCGCGCTCTCTCTCTCTCTCTCTCTCTGTCTCAAAGTAAATAAGCTTAAAAAAAAAAAATTCTCTCTCTCTCCCCCTCTGTTCCCCTCCCCTGCTCATGCACACAGTCTCTCTCTAAAAAGTAAATAAATGAATAAAATAATAAAAATTATAACACAAGAAACAATAGGTGTTGGTGAGGATGTGGAAAAAAAGAACCCTCATACACTGTTGGTGGGAATGCAAACTAGTGTAGCCACTGGGGAAAACAGTATGGAGGTTCCTCTAAAAGTTAAGAATGGAACTACCACATGATCCAGAATTGCACTACTGGGTATTTACCCAAAGAATACGAAAACACAAATTCAAAGGGATACATGCACATCTATGTTTACTGCAATAGCCAAATGATGGACGCAGCCCAAGTATCCACTGACTGATGAACAGATAAGATGTGGTATATATACATACAATGGAATATTATTCAGTCACAAAAAAGAATGAAATTTTGCCAGTGGAACAACATGGATGGATCTAAAGTGTATAATGCTAAGCAAAATAAGTCAGTCAGAAAGACAAATACCGTATTTCACTCATATGTGGAATTTAGGAAACCAAACAAAGGAAAAAAAGAGACAAACCAAAACACAGACTCTAACTATAGAGAATAGATAGTTACCAGAGGGGAGGTGGGTGGGGGGTAATGGGCAAAATAGGTAAAGAGGATTAAGAGCACACTTATCCTTTTCCTTTTTTCTTTTCAACATTTTTTTAAGTAGGCTCCACACCCAACATGGGACTAGAACTCACAACCCCAGGATCAGAAGTTTCATGCTCTCCCCACTGAGGCAGTCAGACACTCCAAAAGTACAGCACTGAGTAATATATGGAACTATTAAATCACTGTACTGTATACTTGACACTAATATAACACTGTATGTTAACTATACTAGAATTAAAATTTTTTTAATATGTATGTATTTATCTGATATTAATAAAGTAACAGTGACAGGAAAAAATAAAAATAAAAATTATAAAAAGATACTTTATGAGGGGGACAAGGGGGCTAAAGAGAGGTTATTCTAAATAGAGCTTATATTTACAATCTAGGGACCATGACAAGAATCCATGTCTTGGCTAGAGAAGACCTATAACCTAAAATTCTCTACCCAGTTTTTCAAATGAATTCATGGACATTTTCTTCAGTAGAGGAACTACAAGGAAATAAATACCTCATGTATCCTTACACTAAAATAATATGCATCCACTAAGAGATATATATTTGGACACATATTTATGACAATGGAAGATTCCGCTACAATATATAAAGTGGAAAAAGTAATGATCGTATTTATAGTGTTTATCTTGTTAATGCAAAAACATCTCTCTCTCTCTCTCTCTCGAGATGTCTATATATATAAATATGCACTGAATAATCTAAAAGGCTAAATGTGGTAATCATTAATGCTGTTCACCAAATATTTCTGGCTCCCGGCCTAACATAACACATTCCTGCCCCTCTGTGGTTGGGTGGAGCCTTGTGATTAATTCTGACCACAAAGTTATGAGTGGAAACGAGCATTGAATTGTTGATTCAAGACCCTCCACAGGCCTCTTTTTCCTCTGGCACAGGAACCAAGATTAGAGAGGATTGTTGCTTATGCACCTAGGTCCCCAAGCAATTACAATAAGCAGAACCCCCTGCTGACCCACAGTGGCTGTGAAACAGAAAAAGCTTTAATTTTTGTTTTAAACTGCTGAGATTGGGGGTGGTGGGAGGGGGTTGTTATTACAGTATAACCAAGTCTAAACTGATAAAGAAAACATCCTTGTTAGTAGGCTCTCTGACCATTTTCTTTCTGTGCCTTTTTTTAAAAATAAAGAGCACCTATATCTTAGAAACTTTATTTGGAGGTGGAGGAGAGACACAGGTGTTAGCATGGGCCTTAGCACCCAGCAGACATTGACTACTCAGGGATTATTACCATCACATCTCATCCTCCATTAGGGTTATTCAGCTCCCTTTGTTTCATTCCATGCTCACTGAGCAACCCAACAGCAGTTAAAAAAGCAAAGAACAGAACTGTGAGAATAATGTGCTGTCTTTTGAATGAGAGGATACAAACATACATACATCTGTACACACATAATATAAATGTTTGCAAGTACATAGAAAATCTCTGGAAAAAGACATAGAAGAGGTTATGTCAATTGATTCAGAAATGGAAAAGAAAGTAGCTAGGTGACAAGGGAAAAGAGGAATCTTACTCTGCCATTTACTGGTATTCATTCAGTGATTTTGGAGTGGCTGGTCTCAAAGTTAGTAGGATTAAGCCCCACATCAGGTTCTGCACTGACAGTGTGGAACCTGTTTAGGATTCTCTCTCTCTCTCCCTCTCTCTCTGCGCCATCCCTGCTCGTGCTCGCTCACGCTCTCTCTCAAAAAAATAAATAAATATAAAAATTTAAAGATTCTTTTTAAGTAATCTCTACACTCCATGTAAGGCTTGACCTCACAACCCTCAGATCAACAGTTGCATGCTCCACCAACCGAGCCAGCCAGGCACTCCTCTTGTGTATCTTTAAAATTCTGAACTATGTACATGCATGATCTATTAAAAAAAAAAAACAGATAAAATGAAAAACTTTTTAAAAAATACAAACAACTCCAAGTGAAGGGATATACTACATGTCATTTAGGGGGTCATATTTCAAAAACATAGAAAGCCTAATTAAAGGGCTTGCATGGACCAATTATGAATGTGTCATGAACCCAGAATAATGAATTCATCTCAATAACATGGAACATGATTAAAGGGCAGAAAAGATCACCAGTACTACTTTTTCAAATAAGTTCTATGAGCTATCCACTGACATTCAAGAAAATGAAGGGGTGCCTGGGTGGCTCAGTCGGTTAAGCAACTGACTTCGGCTCAGGTCATTATCTCACAATTCATGAGTTCGAGCCCCACATCGGGTTCTCTGCTGTCAGTGCAGAGCCTGCTTTGGATTGTCTGTCTCCCTCTCTATCTGCTCCTTGCCATGCTCGCTCTCTCAAAAATTAATAAACATTAAAAAAACTTTTTAAAATGTTTTAAAAAAGAAAAGAAAATGAATAAAAATTCTTTCTAATGCTTCCAGGGTCAAGGCTTTTATTACTGAATCTTGACTCCATGTGACAGCTTCAGCACTGTTATATTCCACCTCTTACAAGATTAACAGTATGACTTATTTTTTCTCCTCCACTAAGAACAGACTGAATTATTATTTCCAAAAGAAAGAAAGAAAGAAAGAAAGAACGAACTGTGTAAGGCTTTAATAATGTGGGGAAAGCATCCAGAAAAGTAGGAAAACAGCATTTACTTACACCATATATGGTAAACTGTGATTTCCCTATTTTGTATCTGTGTAACATTTTGTACACACATATGACATACAAGTTATCAACTCTTGAGCAGTTAAATTAGCATATTTATCTGAAAATATTTGCAAGAGTACCTAACATTTGTTATCTGGCCTTATTAGAAAAAAATGACACAGGGGTGCCTGGCTGGCTCAGTTGGGAAAGTATGCAACTCTTGACCTCAGGGTCATAAGTTTGAGCCCCATGTTAGGTGTAGGTATTACTTAAACAAATGAATGAAAAGTTTTTTTAAGAAATAATAAATAAATAAATGACATAAGGTGGTTGACTTCACATGCATGCACAAACTTCATTTAGCTGGAGATGAGTTGTTCCTGGAAACAGAACTGCACAGAAACCGCAAAGTCTCCATGGAGATCCAGTCCTGGCATTCTACATTGGCAATGGCTCAGCTCTTCTAGCTATTTCACATTCACTGAAGTCAAGATTGTCTCTGGCCATAATTCTTCTAAGTGCTAATCACAGAGTTGTTAGTCAAACATACAAGCTACAGGGATGTTTATAAAGCCTTTCATAAAAATCCAAGAACTTCCAACCATCCTTAACTGCACATTGATCTTTACCTAGTTTCCTTAAACAGTTCCTTGTCTTTAAGCTTACATTTTTTTAAAAAGTTTACTTATTTATTTTGAGATAGAGTGTGCAAGTGGTGGAGGGGCAGGGAGAGATGGGGGGAGAGAGAAAATCCCAAGCAGGCTCTGCACTGACTGGGCTCGAACTCACAAACCACGAGATCATGACCCGAGCTGAAGTCTGATGCTTAAACTGCTTAACTGACTGAGCTACCCATGTGCCCCTAAGCTTACATTTTAAACATCCAGCTCTCCCACTGCTTCTTTCTAACAAACCCACCCTGTGCTGTGCATACATTTTCTCAACATTTGCTATCGAAAATACCCCACGCCCCACCAGGACACAGCAGTGACAGCAGTAACGCACACAACTCAGGATAACAGTTGAGCACTAACTAGCTAAGAACTTAGAATAATAGCAGTAAGAGCACACAGAAAAAGCTTAACAATACCCTGACGGACTCTGGAAGCACACTGGAACAGCTCAGCCTATATACCCTGCCCCCATCAGCGCTTTCTAACTATACCAACATCTCTTTGCAGGGCTTTCTCTAGCCTCCAGAGCCCATTTTGACCCATCCTCACAGCACTTCAAAATTATCACTCACCCCCACTCTAAGTTACTGGTTAAATATCCCAGCCCCTTCGACCCTCCTTTGTTCTGTACTACTGTCAGATTTCCCCAATGGGATCAAACTCTAGTTCACACAGAAGTAACCTACCCAATAATGAGCATTTCCAAACCTCTCACCACCCCACCCCCCTTGGAGAGTTTTCTGGGATCATATCCCAAAGAAAGTACTGCATTGGAATCCTTGACTCAATCTGTTCTGGGAAAGCCAAAACAAGACAATGACTACAGTTTTATATATGCCTATTTATACTTAGTAAAATTATTTTGAAGACAATTACAACAAAATAGCACTGAACAAGGTTATGTTAAATGGGGTGTGTAATAGGTACACAAGAAATTGACATTATTAAAAAATTGCTTTTGTGGCATAAAACAACAAAACTCAGTAATCCTGCTCAGAAATCTCTACAATCAGAATAACATTTGTTTTCTGATCTTTTAAAAATAAAGCCCTTAATCCAAAGCTTTGATTTGGCGGGGGGGGGGGGGGGGGGGGGGGGGGGGGGGGGAGTCATTGCTTAGCTTTCAAAATATTCCACACTGTTATTTTGGAAATTCCCAAAAGTATCACATTACAAAAAAAGACTCCTCCCTCCTCCTGCACTGTTGGTAGGAATGTAAATTGGTGTAGTCACTGTGGAAAATAGTATGCAGGTTCCTCAAAAAATTAAAAATAGAACTACCACATAACCCAGCAATTCCACTACTGGGTATTTACCCAAAGAAAATGAAAACACTAATTTGAAAAGATAGATATATGCTTCTGTTTACTGCAGTATTATTTACAATAGCCAAGATACAGAAGCAACCTAAGTATCCATCATCCACAGACAAATAGTTAAGGAAGAGGTGGGGTTATGTGTTTGCATAAGGATATATACATATACATACAATGGAATATTATTCAGCCATAAAAAAAGAAATGAGACCCTGCCATTTGTGACATGAATGGACCACCTAGAGGACACTATGCTAAGTGAAATCAATCAGACAAAGAAAGATGATTTCACTCATATGTGGAATCTAAAAAACAAAACAAATGAATAAAGAAAAAAAAGCAAAATCAGACCTGTAAATACAGATAAACTGACAGTTACCAGAGGCGAGGTAGTGGGGGAATGGGCAAAATGGGTGAAAGGGAGAGGGAGACACAGGCTTCTAGTAACAGAACACATAAGTCAGAGGGATGAAAAGCACAGCATAGGGAATAAAGTCAATGGTATTGTAATAGCATTGTATGACAGATGGTAGCTACACTTGTAGTGAGCATAGCATAAGGTATAAAATTATTGAATCACTATGTTGTACACATGAAACAAATATAACATTGTGAGTCAACTATACTTCAATTTAAAAAAGAAAGAAGGGGTGCCTGGCTGGCTCAGTTGGTAGAGCATGCGACTCTCGATCTCAAGATTATGAATTCAAGCCCCACAATGGACATGGAGCCTACAAAAAGAAAAGAAAAATTAAAAAAAAAATTCCTTTACCATTGTGCCTAGAAATGGTTGTCTTCTGAATCCACACATTTAACCTCTAAAAATTTATTCGATCAAAATAATCTGAATAGGTCCTAATAGATAAAGGATGCTTTAAGGTTATGTTCCTTTTCCTGCTCTCCTGAGTAAGACCGATTAAAGTATTAAAAGTATTTTTTTCCTTTTGGAGCACAGCTGTTATTTAATTTAGGTTAACTACCATGTCTTGATGTTTGTTACTGGAAAAATGTAAGAGCACTGACAGACAGGTCTAGGGGATAGAGAGGATAGTTTCTCCACACTGGGGTAGAGTCTATCCCCAGTCCCAGCAATCACACCCTCCCCAAACCACCCCGACAACTGCCACCACAGTAGGGCCAATGGTGCTATCAGCAGGAAGGAGAAAGCAGACTTGTGTTACTGCAATCAAGAACCGTTCTTTAAAAAAAAAAAAAAAAAAAAAAAAAAAAAAAAAAAAAATTCCTCCTGGGGGTAAAAGGAAAAAAAAAATTTAAATTTAAAACAAAACTGTTTTTTTTTTTTTTTTT